>NW_026055808.1:0-246563 GCF_023758015.1 Alternaria viburni
ATCAAACCCCCTATCCAACTTCTTCAGCGCCTCCTCCACCTCGACCGCCCTCTCCTCCCCACCCCTCAACCCTTGCAACCTGGGAAGATTATGCATAACGCGCTCAACCATCTCCTCTAAGGCCTTAGGATCGCGCACACCACCCCCTGCACCCGTCATTGTACCCCCAATCCCACCTAAGGCGGTAGCACGCATGTTATCCCAGACAGCTTGGGCGGAGTCTGACTTGGCTTTGCCTTTGGTGGTGGGATTGGTGTTGTTGGTGTTACTGTTACTTCCAGCATTGCCAGGATTACCAGTACCAGTACCGCTGTTATTGGCGTTGGCGTTGGCGTTGGCACTGGTGCTGGTATTCTTGTTGTTCACATTCTGACCACCCCCATTATCTGTCCCCTTCGTCAGCTCCGTATTCTGAATCGGCAATTGCTGCTGCTGGTGCATCGAAGACTGCGGCACATGTTGACGTTTCCGCAGCATGACCTGGCCTTGTTTGTCCATGTAGGTTTCGTACCCTTGTTGGTCGAGCACTTCGTCGGGGACGCGGACGTTGACTGGTGATCGGTTGCTGCTGCCACTGCCACTACCACTGCCACTTCCGCTGCTCTCGCCTGGGACAGCAGGGTTCGGATTTGGATGTGGGCCTGATGCTGTGGCTGGGGCGGCGGGGGCTTTCGCTTTCGCATTGGCATCTTGATTATACTTCTCCAGCGCGTGAATACGGTCTTGATTCTCCTTATTCCCTTCCATTAGAAACCGAAGACACATTATAGCGTGTTCGCGGATGTAAGGGTTATGTTCATCGTAGGAGCAGCAGTTCAACACCGCCTCAATACCACCCAACGGCCGTATCTGATCTTGAACGTGCTTGTTCTTCCAGACCAGGGAGCTGAGGACGAGGACGGCGAGCTTCTTCAGGTTGCGCCACTCGAAGTCTGAGGGCTCGTCGGCTGCTTCGTCCATGTAGGGTCGGGGTGATGGTGAGGTGGGTGGAGGGATGTAGGCTTCGGCTGCGCCGGCTGTGGTATCGTATGGTCGTTCTACAGCGACTGGTTGGGGTTGGGGTGGCTGTTGCTGGTCTTGCTGCTGGTGCGACGGAGGGATGTGAACCTCTACTGGGGCTGGAGGTGGTGGCGCGTGCTGGACATTCCTCAGCGGAGGTGGCGATAGCTGACCCTTGGGTATCGCTGCGTCCAGTTCTTTCAGTAGGGTGACCAGTTCATGTGAGATCTCCCAATTACTGAGCATTCTCTTCCACGTTTCGTGTTCTGTAAGAATGGCGAAGAACTCTAGGTACTGGTAAACGCCCTCATACATGCGTTCCATGTCCCAGAGATTCAGAGGGAAGTCCTCGGGTTGCGCATGTCCAGCGCGGATCTGGCCTTGCAGGAAGATGAGGGCGCACGTTTGCGGAATGATGTGGCGACGGAACTCGGTGAGTAGAAAGTTGACCATGTGGACATCGCCTTGGTCGACCTGCGGGTGGTTCGCCTTGAGATGGCCCTTCGTGGGTTGCGCACGTGCCTGTCTGGCGCGGAAGATATTTGTGAGAAGCTTCATGATGACTGCCTGAGCCGGAGAGATGATGTCCTTAGATCTGTTATAATGTTAGTCAAAGTCCGTGTTTCCAATGGGTATACTTACTCAGACTCTCTAAAGGCATGGTAAGCAAACGGCAGTAGCTGGTTGGCAAGAATAGCCTCCATGATCTTGACCATGAACTTGAAGTACAACTCTTCCTCGCGCAGATCCCAAGCAGCAACAAAGATCAACAACTCGCGCAGCAGATTCCGGCCATTATCCTGCGCAAGAAGCAAATGACACCGAACACCATGCATGCTCCTGACACTGCTAAACACGGTCGGATCAGAATGATGACCAGGCTGTCCCTCCGTCGGCTCAACGATTCCAGCCATGATAATCATAGGCAGAACCTCAATCTCAGTAGGACCCAGAATAAGTGGAACATCTGTGAGCAGCCCTCGGCCTTCATCACCAGGAATGTCATCGTAGTCGTCATCATTGTCATCGTCATCCTCTGGCGGAGGAGAGGTAGGAGACGCTACGTCACTGATTAGCCCTGATGGACGGTCGGGGTCTGGCTCCAGCCGCTTAAGCAGATCTTCTTTGCCATTTTGGAGTATCTCCGCACCAAAGGATGGCGGGTATGTCACACGGAAATCGATCTCACCTGCCGGGGGAGACCGTTTGATGCTGGGATCTAGTAACGAGTCATCCAATGCTGGTTTCGGGGATTGCTTCTCCGCTGTGGGTTGGGGTGGTTGCTCGCTGTTGGACTCGTCGCCAGGTAGAGCTGTGATGGATGACCGCATCCTGTCGACCTCCACTTGGAGTTGGTTGATGCTTTTCGCCAGCGCCTGTACACTCTCTTCGTTCTTGGCATGCTGATCCACGACTTTGCGGTATGTGCTCGTTTGAGTGATCTGATCGCGATATCGGGCAACGACATCTGCATAGAGCATGTTCCATTTCTGAAAGTGTTAGCAGGAATCAGGTCACACGACAGACGTAACCTACGTTCTTCTCCTCTTCACCCATGGTCTGCCACCTCCGCCTGCACTCGGCCGCAATTTCATTGGCACCTGCCTTGACACCATGATGTATCAGCGCCTTCTTGACGTCGTTGCCAGTCTCGCCAATGTAGAGCAGGAATGGCGAGGACGCAGGCTGTTGAGGAATCTTGAACGCGTCCAGACTTCGCGCTGCATGAGTCGGCAGAGGCTGCTCCTCCGGTGGCGGGCCTTGATCTTGTTGTGGAAACTCGTCCATTTTGTACTTCATGTCTGCGAAGTTGGGCAGTTCATTGTCGAGATGACTATCGAACAGCTCGATCCAAAGCATCAGCTTCCGCTGCTCGTTCCGCGCGATGAGATTGTTTAGGAACTGCAGACAAGTAATGAGCAGCTTTTTGTATGCATTAATGACGCCCTGCCATTTGTCTTCATCCTGGGTTCCAGCCTCGCCATCATACCCCCGCGCCGTAACGCGTACACAGACATTGATCAATGCGAAAATGTCCTTGTCAAAGAGCCTGTCTGCACTCAAATTCTGCACCCTCTCGCCATGTACCTGCACATTCCTTGCAATGCACACAAGCTGATTCAGCCGTTCCAGGTCCCTCAGCAGGCTCGGCGAATAGCTTGCGATGAGCGGGCCCGACAGACCCTCATATTCAGGCGCAGCAGGATCCGGCGCAGCAAAACAGCGGCGTTCGAGCGAGGGAATAGCGGCTTTGAGCACGCCCGCGAGATCGTCCCAGAATTCCCACGAGAGGCCGAGTTCTTCGCGCAGCTCGAGACTCTTGCGCGACTCTTCCAACGTCTTCTTCACCACGTCGCGCTCCAGCATGCGCAGTGTATCGTCCCGCACATAGCCCGGGTTGTGGAAATGCACGGTATAGGGCGCGAGCGCAAGACGTAGGCGGGTGAGGTAGGGGCGCGCGGTCATGCCGGACGAGCTCTCGGGTCGCTCCGAGTCGCCCACGCTCTCCGTGTCGTTGATGCTGTCTTCGGCCATTTGGGGCTCCGTCTCAGGCTTCACGTCGGGCGGAGATGGCGCGCGGCGGTCCCAGTCATTCCACAGTTGGTGCTCGGCGAGTAGCGATCGGTAGACCCATACACGAATGGGCCCGGGTGCGCGGAGGATGCGGTAGACGTTGTTGGAGGCCAGTTTTTCGACTATGTTGTGGTATTGCGCCAGCGCTATGGGTGCAAAGGCGAGGTGGGCAGACTCTTTGCCCGTGTCTGCAAACGGCGAGGGGAGATGCAGAGCAGCAGGCAGCGAATCGGAGTGCGTGGAGGAGCTCGAGTCGGAGGTCATGATGGCGGCGGCGTTGACCAAAAATTTACAGTCGCCTCAAGACGTTGCCCCACCATGCATGATCCCCCACCTGACGTATGCAGGACGAGGTAGCGATTCCCTCAGCTGTCCATGGTAGTCACTCGAGACTACCTAGGTAATTTCATTGCATTCACGTGTTCACTCACATCAAAATCATCAAAACTCGATTTGTAACATTTTTCATTCATACCAATACTGGTATTTCGAGATATGTACGGAGCATATGAACCTCGAGTAGGCATAGTATTTGGCCCGGCGAGTCTAGTGGTACCGCTTGTTTCAATCTTGGAAGCAATGTAATGTGGTCATGATACATGGTAATAGTATCTCCCACGGACATGAATTGTTCCGTTGGCAAAGCATTCCAGCTTTGCGCTGTGCCGTTAGGCATGCACGCGTGACCCTCACAAGCGTCGGTGGTGAAAGTGTAGAAAGGGAACGACGATGGAAACGTGGTGGCGACGTTATATGGAGATATTACATACCCTCAGCCTTGAGCCTGGCCGCCATGAAACGGCTCACCTTTTTGGTCTTGCCATCTCGTTCTTCTACGATGGGACTTTCTTCGTCCTCTTCAGTTGCCTTGAATCCGCCTTGGCGCTGGATGAAGCGATTGCGCGCCTTGTGATACTCTGCTTTGATCTCGCGGTCCAAGAGAACTGGATCAAACTCATCAGGGGCCTGAGGCTCTGAGGGAAGAGGGGCGTGCTCGGTAATGGTAGTGGCTAGTGTTCGTCCAGCAGGGCCACTTGGTACAGGCGGTGCTTCTGGAACCGGAGGTGTTGGCAGCATCTGGGGAGGAGTGTTCGTCGCAGCGCGGGCACTCTTGAACCTGGACATCTTGGCGGGTTTGGGTGGCTCTATCGGAGCTGCAGGGATTGCAGACCGCTCGACAATGGTATCGGATATGGTCGTTGTGGATCTAATGGGTAACCGCGCGGCTCCAGCTGGTTCTTGTACTGGCTTTGGCGCTTCAGATATGTCCAGGTCGTCGGCAAAGCGCACTCCCTTCTTCTTCGACTCCTTTGTATCAGCCGGCGCCGGCATTGTCGCAGGAGAAGCCATGGACTCATCGAACTGATCGTCGCTCTTCACTTTCATGGTACGAATGTCTCCGATGTGGTCTTCGAGAGATGGCTTGCCCGACTCAGGCCCTACATTCTGAAGCATGCGAGCGCCCAACTTCTTCTCAAGTTCCATCATCTGCTTGCGATAGTCCTCGGTGATGACAGGCTTGGTGCTGCGGCCATACTCGTCTTCTTCTTCGTCGTCCTCAGTGTCGTAGTCGCCGTAGTCGTCATCTTCTTCGTCAGAGTACGACGCAGTAGGCTGGTCCAGATCGAGTTCAGCGACAATCTGTCCGACTTCCGACATGCCATACTGAAGCATTTGCCGTCTCAGCTCGGCTTCCTCTGCAGACTCGTCGTCTGGTATAATGGCATTGGCCAAGCTCTCGTAGTCGTCCTGCGTGAGCTCCTCATCGACAGAGAATTTTGCTTCGTAGTCGGGTTGTGCAGGTTGTGGTGTAGCTTTCGGAGTTGGTTCGACGTCGACCTCCTCAGAGAAAGACACTGACTTCTTGACAGGTTCTGGGTCTGAGGGTTTGGAGGAGGATGTAGCGGGTAGGTTTTCGGAGGAGGATTGAGCAGCTTTCGACTCCGGTGTGGTGTGTGAAGGTGGCGCAGACGTGGACGACGTATCTGGAGAAGCCTCCTGCGCCTCTGCATTTTTCTTCTCCAGCTCCGCCTTCTGAACACCAGCCTTGCGCAGGACATCAACAAGCTCAGCCGCAGCCTTGCCTGTCTGGTTGACGGAGCTCGAGACTTCGTTGCCGTCGTCATCCAGTTCTTCCTCAATGTCCATCATCGGCTCGCCCTCTTCATTGTCCATGCCTGGCTCCAACAGAACATCGACACCAGCAAGCTTCTTCTCAGCAGCATCGAGGTTCTTTTCGATAGTAGCACTGCTCGTCCGAACATAGTCAATGCGTCTAGAGATCATGTCAATAACTTGGTTAGCAGTGCGTTCCTTGGGCGAGTTCTTGCAGAGCAGCTCCTCGACTTCCTTGTGGTCCAGCAGGCTAAGGTCGAGGTCGCGTGCCATCTCACGTATCTGTGAGGGTGAAGGGTCGCTGGCGCCTTGGATCTCTTCCTTGAGCGCCTCATACTCAGCCTCCCAGGTCGTCCAGTGGGAGAGGGCTTTGCGCAGCTTATCGACATTTTGCTGCAGCTGCACACGGCGGCGCTCAATCTCCTCTAGGGCGCTCTGTGTTGAGGCTGCCATTTTTGCTGATGTGGTGAGTGGGTTGGGGAGGAAGGAAAGGTGAAGGAATTTTGTGTACGAGAAAAAGCGTCGGTCTTGGCGTCAGGCCCCACAAGGGAAACCATGCAAGCCATGCATACAGATCGTCGGTATGTCGTCTGTCAGACAGGAGCGTTCCTGGACTTTACAATCAGTCATAATCCCCTCGTCTGCATTTCTATCGACTTCCAGACATGCTCTTGACCTCATAGAAAGACCAGCGACTTCCACCCGCTGAGTCAGCACCAAACCTCAAGATCCCTCGGCCCATCCTCGCAGCTCCATCGCCTCTGCCTCATACCCGCCATGTCGAAATCCGCGCGCGGCGCCGACGCGTCCAAGCCAGATGGCGGTGCGTCTCTCTCCAAAACCCTCTACAACTTGTCTTTGCAGCAGTCACAACTCGCTCGTTCCCTCGCTGACGATGCATCAGACTCTTGCCCCGTATGCAGGTCGTCGCGCTTCCTCAACTCCAACATGCAGTTCAAGATCAACCCGATATGCTACCACAAAATGTGCGATACCTGCGTGGATCGGCTCTTTGGCAAGGGCAACAGTATATGTCCTGTTGCTGGATGCGCAAAGACGCTGGCGTATCGGAACTTTCGGAGGGCGACGTTTGAGGATCTGAAGGTTGAGCGGGAGGTGGATCTGAGGAAGAAGGTCATGAAGATGTAGGTGCTATTGACGCATAACAACGACGTCTGGCTAACAATCTACAGCATGAACAAAACAGAAGACGACTTCGAGTCCCTCCGCGACTACAACGATTACCTCGAGCAAGTCGAAGAAATCAACTGGAACCTCATCCTCAACATCGACGTAGACGCGACCTGGGCAAAACTAAAAAAGTTCGAAGCCCTCCAAAAAGCCGAATTAGAAGCCGCCGCCCGCAACAAGAGCACCGGCATCAAAGACGACGTCGACCCGGGTTTCGCAATCCGCGGACTCAAGAAGCGCGTCGCGCCACCCGTCGAAGCACCCTTCGACCCATTCGGCGGCTACACCATCGCGCCACAATACTACGTCCTCCAGGACAGCTACGAGGTGGACTGGTACGCGCGTATGAAGCGAGATCCGGCGCATCTGGTGGGAGGACACAGCTTGCAAGATTACTGCAGTCGGACACTACGGGAAGCATTCGGTGGCCTGGGTGTCTTTGTCGAGGACGAGATCCCCGCGCGCGAAGCTCCGTCCATGTCCATGAACGCGGATGTGGGCACTGAGCATGCCGCGACGGCAGCCATGAGCAGAGATGTCATCATGGACGACGTTTTCTAGTTTTCTTGCACTGTGATACCCGGCTTCAGGCCAGCATTTGGGCGGCGTTGAGATGGCGTTTGAGTAGATGGGATTATCCTTATAGCATTGTTCGAGGTCCAAGGATTATATCCTGCTTTGCCCGACCTGACCCGCTGCCCCGTGATATCCAATGTCATTGTACTCAAACTGCTCTTCAGGCAGCGCGTATCCGTCTCCGCCCCTGCCTCGTTGCGCCCGCGCAGCAATGGGATTCGGATTGATGTCCCTCCCCGTATCCTCTTCATCTCTCTTCGCTTCCCCTCCATTCAGCACATCCAATTGCTGAAACACGCCCCTCGTCCTCGCGCCCCTCATAACCTTGACATCCAGTGCCAACGCGCACCCGGTTGCCACAAATCCTAGCAGCGCAAAGCTGAACAGCGCCTTGTACATCCTGCACACGCTAACCCCGGTGTCTGATTCCCAACTCTCTGCATCGCAAACGTGTGCCAATGTACCTGAACACCACCACGCCAGCAAAGCAAATGATACAGTCCAAAGGAGCGCGAGGACGCTGTTGAGAATCAGGTTGAGGGACGCGGAGAGGCCGTGGCGGAGGTGTAAGACGATCGTGGTTGTGAGTGCGGCGAGGGTGAGGAGGGATACGGTCATTAGCTAGGTAATTATTAGTTTCGCAATGGATGTATGTAGTAGGTAAATAGCCAGGACGAAATGAGGAAGGGACTCACCAAGATAAACGTCCACGGCAACCTATACCCATCATGCGCCAATTCACGCAGAAAGTAAAACATTATACTCGCTACTACTAAGGACGAAAGCAGTTGCGCGCATCGTATGATGTGGAATGGGAGGAATGGGTACGCTGTGGGTTTCACCCGCGTCTTGCGCGGTGCCATCGTAGGCTAGAATGTGATGTGTTGTTTGGCGTTGTCGGCAAAGATGAAGTATGTACAAGACAATGATAGAGGTGTTAGTGGATGAGCAAAGTTCGCATTTCCGTCATGTCCATGTTGAGACGCGGAGTTGGGACTAAACTAGGGGTCCAGTTGGCCTGGCCTGGGCAGCTCAGCTTTCTCGTGTTGCGGCGGTTGGGCCGAGATGCCACCTTTGTGACGGTAGACATGCGAGAAAGCTACGATTCTTTTAGAGTCTCGAATGGATAGGTTGGAGAGTAGTTGCGGTGTGTATTGTTGTGAAGTATAGCCTTGTTCGTTCTTGCTGATAGAGGACCTCAGGCACCCGACTAGCGCGCCTGCCCACTTGGGCGTTTCAATGTTCTACAGCTTTTGACCATGATTTCATTGACGGCTGATTGCCTCTTTACCACGTTCTTGCTACACCCACTCCTACCGCTCGCGTACGCTCAGAACAACGGAAACGTAGCGTTGGCGGCAGAGTTGGGGGTGTTCAAAGGCCATGGACCGTTGCCACCAGTGTGGAATACGGCTCGCGCATGATGCACCGTCCTACAAAAAAGCGTCTAGTTCCCGTTTATCAACTCCCGGACCCACATTGCGGCTGAGTAGTCGAACAAGTCTTCACCATGTCCCCGGAAGCCATAGGTACCATGTTCCCGATGGGATGGCTCTCAACATGGCGACAACGCCAGGGATCGCGACCGCACCGCTTCGAGAGCACCAGAAAGCACTGAAGCTCCCATGAAGTATCCGGATTACTCATACGAGATCCCCGGTAGACGGCGTAAGGACGCAGGCAAAGAGTGGGTGTTGTGCCCGTCCCCTGTCCCGTCTCGCATCGGATAAAATGGATACACGATATCAGGCCCGCACCTGCATACGGAATCTTGGATCTCGGCCCAAGATCTCGATGTCGCTAGCATGCTTTTCCTAGTTCAGTAGCGCTGACAAGCAATTTATATTCTGCTGGTATGCTCCAGGGCGGTGATTTACCGGTCTCCAAGTCTTGTATCGGCTATTCATTCTTTTGAGAGAGCGCTGCTTTTTCACGGGACGCGATTATGAAGTTACAGACGTCTACTTTGCTGGCGTTTGCGCTGTTGGAGTGTGGTAGTGCCGCAGTTGTCGAGCGGGAGGCAAAGGGAGCGGTTAATGCCAGCTCTTATGACTTTGTACGTTACCGATCGAAGCCAACAGATCACCTCATACATGAAAAAAACTGAACAGCCTGGAGCCTACGTTATCGTTGGGTCACCTACTTTGCAAGATTTTGGGTCAATGTAGTCTGCAGACCTGTTCAGTCTTTTTCTTATATGAGGTGAGATTCCATCCCGACTCCGAAGATGATCTAACAGACGATGTAGATTGTCATTGGAGGCGGAACTGCAGGCCTCGCCGTCGCTTCACGCATCAGTATCGGACTCCCAGAACTCAGCGTCCTTGTCATCGAAGCTGGACCCGATGGCCGTCAGGAACCAGGCATCTCCGTCCCAGGAAGAAAAGGATCAACACTTGGTGGCAAATATGACTGGAACTTTACCACCATCGCCCAACCCGGCGCCAACAACCGCGTGTTTGCGCAGAACCGTGGCAAAGTTCTCGGAGGATCCTCCGCTCTCAATCTTATGACATGGGACAGGACTTCCGAGTACGAACTGGACGCCTGGGAGAAGCAGCTCGGCAACAAAGGATGGAACTGGAAGAACTTGTACGCTGCGATGTTGAAGTGCGAGACATTCCTACCGTCGCCGGCATACGGCACCGAGGGAGTCGGCACAACGGGGCCCATCCGCACGCTCATCAACAGGATCTTTCCCCGTCACCAGTCCGCATGGTATCCCACCATGAATAGCCTCGGCTTGGCGACGAACCGAGAGAGCCTGAACGGACGCCCCATCGGTGTCTCGACCCAACCGAGCAACGTCAGCCCCAACTACACTCGCTCTTACGCCCCAGAATACCTCAAACTTGCCAAGGATAACCTGGTGTTGAAGCTAGACACGCGTGTGGCGAAGATCAACTTCAAAGGAAAGACTGCCGTCGGTGTCACACTGGAAGACGGTACAACAATCACCGCGCGAAAGGAGGTCATTATCTCGGCTGGATCGTTCCAAACTCCTGGTCTTCTGGAACACTCCGGTGTCGGCAACTCTACTCTCCTCAAGAAGCTCGGTATTCCCGTCGTTAAGCATCTACCTTCGGTTGGCGAGAACCTCCAAGACCACATTCGCATCCAAATCTCCTACCAACTGAAGCCCGAATACCCTTCCTTCGACGTCCTCAAGAACGCCACTCGCGCGGCTGCCGAGCTAGCCCTCTACAACGCGGATGAGGTCTCACTTTACGACTACACCGCCAGCGGCTACGCATACTTCCCCTGGGGCACCGTCGGCAATGAAACCGCTTCAAAGTTCCGAAACCTCGTTGACAGCGACGCCAGCTTGACGTCCGCAACCGACAAGTTGAAGAAATCATACTTCTCCCCCGCTCTCAGCACAAAGGTACCTCAACTGGAAGTCATCTTCTCAGACGGCTACACCGGTCTGAAAGGCTACCCCGCCGCCAACTCCACCCAATTCGGCATCGGCACATTCGCACTAATCGGCGTGGTTCAACACCCCTTGAGCAAAGGAAACGTCCACATCTCCTCCCTTAACATCAGCGACAAACCGCTCATCAACCCAAACTACCTCTCCCACCCCTATGACCTCGAAGCCGCGACCAACCTCGCCAAATACCTGCGTAAGATCGCTTCCACCGCGCCCATGAGCGAGGTCTGGACAAATGAGTACGAACCGGGCAGTGCTGTGCAGACGGATGCGGATTGGCGCAGGTATGCGCTGGCGAATACGTTGAGTATTTATCATCCTATTGGTACTGCTGCGTTGCTGCCGGAGAAGGATGGTGGTGTTGTGGATAAGGAGTTGAAGGTCTATGGTACTAAGGGGTTGAGGGTGGTGGATGCGAGTGTCATTCCTCTTTTGCCGAGTGCGCATTTGCAGACGCTTGTTTATGGGATTGCGGAGATGGCGGCGGAGATGATTGTTAGGGAGCATAGTTAGGTGGTAGGTTGTTAGTGAATGTATGCACGATACTTGGATCAAAGATGTTGACTGAGCGGCAAGATAGCTGCACCAGATTACACAGGCACGCCAACCTTAGAAAAATCTGAACAGGTCTAGAGCCTACATCGACGTTAAGACACCTACTTTGCAGGGTTCTATGTTAATGTAGGCTGCAGACATGTTCGGTTTTATGCTTGTATGAGGTACAGGTGTCTCTAATTGACGCGTTGTTCCATGCCGGTCATGCTTCATAAGCGTGTTACTTCCTTCTTCTAAGGCCTCCCGACCCGTTTGGGCTAGCTTCCCTTCCCCCGCATGTAGGGCCGGCCTCAACCATTACTATTTAGATGCCGCCGATGGCGACATGCCGCGGCATCACCACTAATGCGCCCTGCGGTTGACACCTCAACAATTCGGTGCAAAGCATTATTAGGATAGATGCCGACGGCAACAAAGTCATCCTTGGAATGGATGAGCCTCGTCACCAGAGCATGACGCCCAATAATTCTTCCTAGCAGTACAAGCTACATAACCCAGAGCTCGGACAAAAGACATCGGTCAATTGACTACACACCACGAAAACCTCCCTCAGGTTCACTCCACAAGCTATCAACATGTCTTTCTCCATAGGCATGCCCTGGAACGAGGGCGAAGAGAAGATGCACCGCCTCCTCCGCATTCCGTCTCAAGACAACCCAACATCAGCCATGCTCACACCACAAGCAGCCTTCATGTTCCAACGCGCCCCTCTGCTCGCACTCGGGACTCTAGATGCACAGCATCGACCTTGGACGACACTATGGGGTGGCGAGCCTGGTTTCTCAGAGCCGCTTGGTGGTGGTTTCGTCGGTACAAGGACTCTCGTCGACGGCAAGTATGATCCTGTTGTGCAAGCGCTTGTGGGTGGAGGGGAGAAAGGCGAGATGACACAAGCGAAAGACGGTGGGAAGCTAGTAGCAGGTTTAGCCATCGACCTGATGACAAGAAAGAGAGTCAAGACCGCCGGCCGCATGGTCGCAGGGACGATAAAAGACGTCGAAGTCGAAGTCGAAGGCGAAGAAAACAGGAAACAAACACAACTCCAACTCGTCACGAAGATCGAGCAAAGTCTCGGGAACTGCCCAAAGTACCTCAACCAATACGAAATCCGGCCCGCGCTTTTAGACCCAGAGCTCGTATCGAAAGGCTCGTCGTTGTCTGAAGAAGGGAAAGCACTGATATCAAAATCCGACATGTTCTTTCTCTCCACCAGCACAGAAGACGACATGGACGTCAACCACCGCGGCGGCCCACCAGGTTTCGTCCGCATCATCTCCACAACCACCCTCGCCTACCCCGAATACTCTGGGAACCGGCTTTACCAATCCCTCGGCAACCTGATGCTAGACCCGAAAATCGGGCTCGTGTTTCCAGACTACGAAACCGGAGATGTTGTGTATATAACAGGCACAACCTCCATCCTCGCCGGCACAGACGCCTCCGCCCTCCTCCCGGGCAGTAATCTCGCTGTTAAGATAATGATTGAAGAATGCCGGTACGTAAAAACCGGTCTACCATTCCGCGGCACGAAGAAAACACCAAGTCCGTACAACCCACTCGTCCGCACACTAGCGACCGAAGGCAATGTCCGCGCCGCCCTATCCAGCACCTCCTCCTCCTCTTCCCGCTCCACGCGCCAAACAGCCCTTCTCACAAGAAAAGAGATCCTCACACCCACCATCGCACGCTTCACTTTCTCCGTCAATGGCGGCCTCACATACGCGCCTGGTCAGTGGATCGCGCTTGATTTCAGCCAAGAGCTCGATGTGGGATATGAGCATATGCGGGATGAGGATCCGGCGAGTTTGAACGATGATTTTGTTAGGACGTTTACGATTTCTTCGACTCCTACTGTAGGAGACGCGGGTAAAGAGAAGGAGTTTGAGATTACCATCCGAAAAGTGGGGGCTGTGACTAAGTTTCTGTTCCAGCAGAATGAGCGTGCAGGACTGGAAGTGGGTGTTTTGGGGGTGGGAGGGGAGTTTAAAGTCGTGAGTGCTAGGGCTGGAGAGGGGAGAAACGTGTTTGTGGCTGGGGGTGTGGGTGTCACACCACTATTCGGTCAAATCGGTGGGCTGGATTTACAAAACGGCGGGTTCATGTTACTGTGGGCGGTGAGGGGGGAGGATGTGGGGTTGGTGCTGGATACGTTTAAGCGGTATCCTGGGCTTGGGAAGTGTACAAAAGTGTTCTTTACTGGGCGGGCTGTGGAGGATGAGCTTGCTAAGACGAAAGATGAGGTCAAGGCGCAGGCGAATGTGGTGGAGAGGAGGATGATGAAAAGCGATGTACAGGATGTGCAGGCTGAGACGTGGTATGTGTGTGCTGGAAAGGGGATGAGAAAGGAAGTGACTGGGTGGCTGGATGGACAGAAAGTGGTGTTTGAAGACTTTGATTATTGAGAGCTGGAGAAGATCATGTATACTCCACCCCCTCCCCTACACCCTCCGCCTAACCCTCCCCGCAATCCTCTCCCTCGGCCTCATCGTCCCAAACGCCTTCCTCTTATTCCCCGGATCCAGCCTCCTCGCCCCCTCCAGATCACTCACTTCAATCTCAAACACCCCCATCAATACCGCTAGTGTCACAATGCCGATATTGCGTGCAAAATGCCGACCAGGACATTTATGTTCGCCGCCGCCGAAAGACGTCCAACTACCGCTCAGACCTGCGTCGCTGAACTTTGAGCGGTTGGAGGTCTTGTTGGGGGGAGTCGGAGTGGAGGTGGGGGTGGAAGTGGAAGAGGGGGTGGAAGGAGAAGTGGAGGTGTTGACGAGATACCGCTCAGGCCAAAAGGTATCCAGAGGTTTAGCAACAGTATGGGGCCGGATGGCACGCCAGCCCTGGGTGAATTGGCCGGCGAATTTATGGCTGATGAAGACTTGGGTTCCTTTGGGTACGGTGTATTTCCCATCCAACTTCCACACGTCACTCGTTACTTCTCGAACCGCGAGGTTGGAACTGTACATTCGCGTGGTCTCGGCGTGGAGACTCTGGAATAGCGGGCGAGAGGTGAGTTGCATGAAGTTGTACGCTTTTGTCTCCTCGTCTACGTGGTTCTTCATCTCAGACAACACACACTGTTGTAGTTCCGGATTCCGCAGCGTTTCGAATAGATACCAGAATGTGACTGGTACGGTTAAACTAGTTCCGCCGTAGAGTAAACCGAGAGTCTGAGCGGACCTGCCTTCGATGCCGTGGCCAGGCATTTCGCTATACAGTTTCTCGCGTTCTTGGAGAAGACCCGAACCCGCGACGGGATCCCACACTGTGTTCACGGCGTTGGCTTGACGCAGAGTCTCGGACTTGATGGTCCATGTGCGGATTGCGGAGAGGAGGCGGTCGCGGGCGGCGTATGCTTTTGGAATGATGAAGCGGGGGAGGCCCATGAAGAATTGATCTGTGGCTTCGATGTGGATCCAGAGATCTGTTATGATTTCTGGGTAAGACTCGATAATCGAGCTGCCCAGCAGTGTTTCGGTTATGCCATACGAAAGATGGTATTCGAGGAAGGCGTAAAGGTCGGGGATTTCGTGCCATGTGCCATCAGGGGTTTCGGCGAGGGTTTCAGAGATGGTGCGCTTCATGACGTCGAAGAGGCGTTGGACGAGGAGACCGAGATTGGAGCCAGTGGTGTGTTGCCGGATGTGCGTAGTTTGGATGTAGTCTGTGTTGCTTTCTGGGGAGTTGTAGTAGTCGATGACGGCTTTGGGACTGCTCATTAGTGCGCCCATGATCTTTTCGTGGATGAAGGGGTTGGGGTCTAGTTCGGCGGAGTTGTTGAGCGCGCCTTTGATGTGCTCGGGGTCGAGGATGAAGAGTAGTCTCTCGCCTGCGCCGTCGAGGAAGAAGGGTGAGCCGTCCCCGTATTCATTCCTGTCAACACGTCAGTTCTGCTACGATGTGACAGTTCAGCACAGTTGTCCTTGGGTACTTGCATGCATTTGGCCAGGAAGCCATGGGAATCATAGGCCATTGACAAAGCATGTCGGAGTCCTGGAATCCAGTACGGCAGTGTTGGTGGTAAGATATTGTGCCCTTTGCCATACTTGATGGATCTGAAGACGTGCGACGACCATATCCTCGTGCAAACACATATCGCAGCTATGGCCACGACGCACTGTACGATGAGGCTGCTCTCCAATACTGCAAACGCCGGCCCCAATTGATCGTCCACACGTGTCGCGTTGCTGATCTCCATATCGTTGCAAAGAGAGCCTTGGACTGGACACCTTTTCGATGATACCCCGCGGCTTACAATGACATTGTCATCTTAATGCAAGGAGAGTCCAAAGATAGCAAGGCGACATTTCTGCCAAGTTTGGAGTACGCATCCTTTGATATTTCCATAGCCTCCGCAACGGATGGACACCTAAAGAAAAAGGGCCTTTTCGGTTCATCATCATCAGCATGAGCCAAACATTAGGCCCTTTGCCCTGTGCTTGGTGACGTTATCCATGTGCATACTCGGTGCTGCGCAAACCTAGGCCGATGCTATAGCAACAACGCAAAAAGACTACATGTTAAGACCTCCGCAATGCGCGAAGTATGTAAACTCCAGGACGATATTGTGTGTGGTGTTGTGCAGCTCACGTGTCACGATAAACCACAAAATCTCCGATCGTCGTCGATGCAGGGCGAGTCAGCGCTAACCAGAAGCGGCGTCTAATCTCTGTGGTATCGGCGGCCTCGTCGGCAGCCTTGGGAACGGTAAGCGCGATGGTTCAACTGGAGGATGTCCTGCATGGCTGTAGTGTACTCGAGCGACAGGTGAAACACCAACGGCGGCTGATTGCGTGCAGGTAGTGCATGAAGGCGCTATTTTTGGTGGCATGGTGTGCATCTGGCGTGCATAGTGCGGAGGTGGAGACGATTGGCTAGCGTGTCAGGGTCCCGGCTAGAACAACAGAGCTTCGTCAACTCGACAACCTCCGCGCGCCTCGCTGTCATCATCACGCTCCTTCGCGACCTAGACATCCTTCGCCGTTAGCTACTCATCCATTGCATTTCTTTTCCCTGTTCTTTTTGCGCACGCTTGTTCTATCCCTCAACCCTCAATAGCTTATCTAGCAGCCAGCTAGGACCGTCGTCAGCATGCCGGGAGTTCGTAAGTGCGATCCTCACCCATTTTCACTCTTCAAATCGAGTCCATCTCCGGATCCGACGCGCTTGCATCGTTGCAAACTTTGTAGCGGTTGGCTACTCTGATGTCTGCTTGTATCCGCGCAAACTCCTACCCACCACAAGCCATGACCCTCCACGTTAGCCCGTGTGATCACGAGCACATCCACAGAATCGCTATCTGACACATCCCTCCAACAGCACTCGACGCCATGGACCAGATGAAGAAGGCCTTCAAGGGTCTCTTCAGGGGCAAGAAGTCCAAGAAGGAAGAGCCAAAGCCCACGGCCACGGGTGAAGCGGCTGCTGCTACGCCTGCGCAGACCAAGCCCACCGAGACTACGCCAGCTGCCCCAGCTCCTGCGACTGCGCCCGAGCCCGCAAAGACCGAGACGACACCCGCGGCTACCAGCGCCGAGCCCGCTGCGCCAGTGCCAGCGCCTGCTGAGCCCGCTGCAGCTCCAGCTTCAGATCCAGCTCAGAGCGAGGTGAAGAAGGATGAAGCTGCGGCCCTGACTGAGGTCAAGAAGGCCACGTCCAGTAGGTTTACATCTCGTTCACACTCCAGTCCACTACCGTACCGCGGGAACGAAGCCTGCGATGGCTCTAGGCGGCGACAGAAGGTCGACCTAGACAACCAGTGGAACGGCCCCATCTAGGTGTGGGACTCCTGCACCAGATGGATGGCTATGTGTTAGCATCAGCGCACTTCCCCCAGCACGTTACGACTTACGCCAGATACGACATTTGTTTTCAGTAGTATTTCTTATATCTCTTTCATCGCTCAAGACACCGAGACTAACGCATCATCTTCCAGCCCCCGAACCCGTTGGTGCCGTCGCGCCCGCTCCCCCAACTGCTGCCGAATCTCAGCCCGCTGCCACCGAGGCCCCTAAGGACACTGAGGCCAAGGTCACCGATACACCTGCACCTGCGGCCCCCGTGGAAATGCCCGCAGTGCCTACCAGCCAGCCCGCAGCCGGCATGAGCGCTACAAGCGGTCCTATGTTCGACGAGCCCAACTTTGGCGAGGACAAGGCTGCTGCGCCCGCTGCACCAGCTGCGGCACCAGCTCCCGTTGCGCAAGCTGAGGAGCCCGTCGCCCCTGCACCAACCCCTGCAGTTGCGGATTCTACTCCCGCTGCTCCTGCGCCTGCGCCTGTCGCTGAGCCTACCGCTACCACTGCTGTCCCAGCCGCCGCTGAGGAGAAGGCGGAGAGATAGGGAGCTTCCTTCTCGGCTTAAGAGAAGCCACCGGGCATCACCGCACAGTTGAGGAAACGCCGCATCAGAAAAGGGTCAGAAAACCACAAAAACAATCTTTTTGAATACAGCGGGCGAAGGGCGAGTGTCGGGCCAGGGTTTTCAGCATTGTCTCTTTCCACTAATACTATACCCCACTGCTGTATCTTTCGACGGGTGTGTTGAGCTGTTGGCGAGCTTGAACTTGAATCGAAACAATTTCCATGACGATTGTAGCTCTCTCTTGTCCAGTGAAAAGTAAACGAATCATCGTCATTGCATTGCCCAAAGCTCCCAACTAGCGCGGGGCAAATAGCAGCCCGCGCTACACGTCAAGGCAAGCCCCACCACCGACGTCAACCAAGGGACGCGATAATTCACACTAGAAAGCTGCCTCTCCCGAAACATTTCTACACGCCCGCGAAACAGCTCATCCACCACGAACACGCCCCCAAAGTTTCTCACATTCCCCTCACTCTGCCAGCACAGCAATAACACCAATCTTGCGGCGATGCCCCCCAAAAGCGGCTTCTCGCGCACGCGCAACGTCGACTACGATGACGACGACATGTACGACGACGATGACGATTACTACGAGGAAGAAGAAGCTGGCGGTGGAGCCGATGCAGGAGATGGCATGACTGAAGACGATAAAGAGCAGATGCGTGCGGGTACCATAAGAGTACGCGAGGCGCTGGGGGATAAAAGCGATTTTACGAGCGACGAGCAGATACAAGAGGCGCTATGGCATTATTACTATGATGTTGGGAAGAGTGTTAGTTATTTGAAGAATAGGCTTGGGGTGGGGGAAGTGAAGACGGAGGCGTGAGTGGTATCTCGAAGAATTGGATGTGAGGCAGATGCTGACATGTTGCAGGCCGAAGCAAGAAAAGGCCAAACCTGCGTCAAGGTTCGATCAAGCTGCTAGTGTTGCGGATCAGAATGCGCCCGTAACTGCAGGTAAGCACGCTCACTACACTCCATTCTTCACCTGCACTTTAGCTATGTAGACGCGTCTGCTGCCTCGCTGTCATCCTCCACCGCTGCCCCAATCTCGATGCGATGCCTACCAACGCTGTCACAGACTTCTTCTGGGATGTGCCCTGGGGCAACGTACCACCCGAGCGACTGGGCGTCATCACCGTCGATCCTCCACACTACAAAGGCGGACTACTTGGGGGCTCCTCGAAGCTGGCTGCTCTTGCGGCGAAGCGCAGAAAGGAACGAGAAGACGCGGAAGCCGCTGCCTCGAAAGCCAACAATGACGCGGATTCGGCGATCGCCATGCTGGATAAGCTTTCGGTGAAGAACCAAGAGGGTGGCAATCCTTCTCTCGGCGGCACTGGTCCAGCTCGGCCTTCTCGATACCCTATCCGCAGACGGTCGCCATCGCCAGCACCAGAAGCCCCGAAAGAACCCGAGATAGAACAGCCTCAAGCGCCTCAGCCTGCCGTAGTCGTCGAATCGCCAGCTCAACGCGCCACCGCCTCCATGTTCGCTTCCACCCTTTGCGGCTCTGACGAGTCATCGAAACACCCCCAAGCACCGCTACAAGAGGTTCCACTACCCTTTGCTGCGTACAAATCGTATGATGGCACTGGTGCTTTTGCTGGGCCGAGTCCGGATGACATTGTGCGGGCAGCACAGGCAAAGGGCGCAGGTGGCGGACGTCACTAGATTTTGATACAACTTCTTTTTGAACATCTCTAAATCATACAGGAACAACACCAAAGAAGAAAAAGAAGCAAACGAACGGTGATCTGACCGAATCGGTCGAGAAGCTTACCGTGGCCGACGAACCGAGAGTGAAGAGCAAGAACCTGAACGTCGTGGATGAGTTTGAGAAGAGCGCCTCGAAGCGGTTGGCGAACTTTGTAGTACTTGGTGTGTAAAAGGCGATCGTCGATGCTATGTGATTCCCATGTTAACATCTCCAGGCCACGTCGACCACGGCAAGAGTACGCTCATGGGGCGGTTGCTCTACGATCTCAAAGTCATCGACCAGCGGTCAATAGACAAGTTACGGAAAGAAGCAGAAACCATCGGCAAATCCTCGTTCGCGCTAGCTTGGGTCATGGACGAAACAAGCGAAGAGCGGAGTGGTGGTGTCACCGTTGACATTGCTACAAACTACTTCGAGACCGACAAGACCAAATTCACCATTCTGGATGCGCCCGGACACAAAGACTTCATCCCCAACATGATATCAGGTGCATCACAAGCCGACTTTCCCGTCCTAGTCATCGACGCAAGTACGAACAGCTTCGAGTCTGGTCTTAAGGGGCAGACCAAAGAACACATCTTGATCGCGCGCAGCATGGGCATGCAACATATCATCGTGGCCGTGAACAAGATGGACACTGTCGGATGGTCGAAATCGCGCTTCGACGACATATCAAAACGCATGACTGCCTTCCTCACCGAAGCCAGCTTCCTCGAAAAGCGGATAACCTTCATCCCACTCGCAGGCCTGACAGGAGAGAACGTCGTCAAGAAGATCGAAAACTCCGCCGCCCACTGGTACACCGGCGAAACCCTGCTAAAAGCACTTGAGCGCATCGATCTCCCACCCCGAAACTTTACAAAGCCCCTCCGCCTCTCCGTCGCCGATGTCTTCCGCGGCGATATCCGCTCCCCACTCAGCATATCAGGCCGCATC
Organism: Alternaria viburni; assembly: GCF_023758015.1. Lineage (NCBI taxonomy): Eukaryota > Fungi > Ascomycota > Dothideomycetes > Pleosporales > Pleosporaceae > Alternaria > Alternaria viburni. Next base: position 20,466 of record NW_026055808.1, read on the forward strand.
GACGCCGGCACCCTGCAAGTAGGCGACGTCATCCTCGCCCTCCCCGCCAACGAAACCGCCACCATCAAATCAATCGAAGTACAAGACGCCCCCGTAGACTGGGCCGTATGCGGTCAAATCCCCACACTCCACCTCACAGACATCGACCCCGTGCACCTCCGCCAAGGCGACATAGTCTGCGCACGTAGCGATCCCGTCAAACTCGTCAAAGCATTCACATCCAAGCTCCTCGCTTTCGAACACGTGCTACCGATGCCTGTAGAGGTGTTTCGGAGTACACTTAACTCGCCTGCGGGTATCAGGACGTTGAGTGCTAAGCTGAACAAGTTCACGGGTGAGGTTGTGAAGAAGAAGCCTAGAATTGTTAAGCCGGGGGAGGTAGCGAGGGTGGTGGTGCAGTTGGAGAGGGAGTTGCCGGTGGAGGAGGGGATGAGGGTTGTGCTTAGGGAGAGGGGGAGGACGGTTGGGGCGGGGCTGATGGAGAATGTTGCGTAGATGGGTGCAAAAACGTTTGTCCGATGGCATGCTCCGACATGGAGTATTCGGCGATGGAGTGATCCGATATCCTGTAAAGAACATGTTGTAACCCTGCGGAACAGGAAACCGACTCAATGAAGACAACCAAATGATTACCTTTCCCATCGCCCAGGCAGCTTGTCTCTCCTTCTAATATATGACTGCGTCTTCACCCACAGTACTCGTTCAATCGCCCCGTGGGCAAGCGTCACTTTGGTAGCGCTTGTGGAATGTGGGCAGCGGTGACGTGTGCTCTCCTAGGTAAGAACACTCCATCAGGAAGCCGCGAACCTTGGAACCTTTCGCTGACACGGGATTTAGCCCTGCTGTCAGCTCTCCTGATCATTCATCCAGGCTATCTAGAACCGAGAGTGTTCTCCTTATAACGAGGCGCTCCCATCACAACACCTGCATCAATAACCCCCTACAGAAAGCTGGAGAGGCATCACGTACCTGGCACCAGACGTCACTTCCAGTTCCAGCAGCTTCTCGGGGTGAGCGAGGCTGCTCGCTGCCACAATGATCGCTCGCACCTGCCTCTTGTCCAGTTGCTAACCCAACACGGCCAATGGTCTGCCTCAACGCTTTGAAATCGTCCGATACTACGTCAACGCATGGTCAGAGCGGTCGTAGCGCTAGTCTGTGGCCCCGGGGCTGTCTTCGTCTGTAGCCTGGTTCTGGTTCTGCTTCTTACCACCTCCGCGATTTTCACATCCTCACCTCTTTCACATCTTTCACATTCACCACCTCGACCTGTTTCAAATCCACTCACATTCATCAAATCCTTCACAACCTCACAGCCACACAATGGCGACTAAGAAGAAGACGAAGGGCAAGGCCAACAAGCGTGTCAAAGTCAGGCACACTCCAGTCTCGGACGTGGATGACACCGAATCTTCACCGGCCTCTTATCAGGACACTCGACCTGTATCGTGAGTACAAACCCATGGCTAGTCTCGATACCCCCTGACATCTTACAGGCAGAATGTTCTGGGGAAAAGGACCCGGCACAGCATCCCGGACTCCGACGATGAGCAGGTCACTGGATACGAGACCGAATGCGCAATCCAGGCTCTATCGCGTCTTCAAATCACCTCGAACGACAGTATCAGCTCGAAGACGGTCGGTTTGGTGCTACCACTTCCACGCCAGCAGATTGACATAGCCTGTTACTCCAGCAAGGTCTATCACCTCCCCTTTGCCCAGGTACTCGTCGAAAAGGGCTACGCCGTTCTGATCGATTCCATATACGAGCAGGAGAAGGTGCAGGGAGGCAACATGCACCGTCTCGAATACTACGAATGGAGAGCGAGACTACGCTACCTCTTCGCCAGCGTTCCTTTGCGTGTCCTACGGTACACCCTGGACGGTTCGCTGGCCCGTCGCGATCTCAGCGAGACAGATCCAGATATCGTCAAGCACTTCCGTCAGGATGGTCCGTGGCAGATGCGTACTTTGGAGAAGTTCGCACCGGCGATCTATGTTCGCCCCTTTGTCGATGACCGTGGAGAATCGCCCACGCCAAGACAGTTTTGCCAAGTCGCTCAAGTCCTGTTCAACTACGCTTATGGTCTGGACCTGGACATGGCCCTCCGCATCGACACGGCCCTCTATCCTTTTCAACAGCCATCGACTCTGGCAGGGCTCAAAGAGGGTCGCCACTACTACCTAGCGTGCTCACAGAAACGTGCTCTGAAGGTGGCAACGTGGTGTCACGCCATCATGACTCTAGCCGATTTGAAGACGCCCGAGGACCAAAAGGACACACCCATGAAACAACCTCGAGTTCACTGTGGCTACTCCAGGAGCATTTCACATCGCAAGCGGCAGTACGACAAGCACCAGTCCACGACTTGGCTCGCCCTTCTTGTCGAATCAGCGTTTCGGGTCCTGTTCCCGGCAGCAACATACCATTTTCACACATATCCCATCTGTTTCCTAGGGGCCGAGTACGAGGTGCTACTAGCTGAGCAGGCTATGACAGTTTGCACACATGCGGACTACAAATACGGTGGGTTCTGTGTCGTACCCGCTGGTCAGTGTTCCTCTGCAGAGCTGTTAGGGTACAACGATGCTACCAAGAGCAAGACATGGGAAGAGCTCAACCTCTGGCGCGATGAGTACACACCTACTTTGGCCAATCAGATCTACGATAACGCCCTGCGCAACCCCGACCGTGACCCGGACGAGTACCCGCCGTTACCGGGGTTCGATGCTGCCGAGGCTGGAGCGGCTAACACGGATGATGCCGAGGTGGGTCTTGCTGCGCTCGCCATCGCGGACGACAAGATGAAGGGGAACCTTGAGGGTGAAACATTCTTTCACTGATCGTGGGGTTGAGGACGTATGGGCACAGTGGTACTCTCACAGTTGACATGGGTGTCGCAGTCTATATGGTTATCAAACTCAACATCAAAGCAACTGATGACATGATCTTCTATCATCTCAACCATCTCGACATCAATGCAAGAAAGCTACCAATCTATTTTGACCGATGTCCTTTGCCGTGCACGGGTGCTTGTGAAGGCGTAATCGTTACCACGTCTCGACATAAGGAGATAGCAACGGGCTGTTCGGTTATGCTCGATGTTTACAAGATTAATTCGTAGTGATATATGCCGTCGCCAATACATGAGGGCGCTAGCCGTTGATATTCCACAAGTTATGTTGCCGACGTTGTTTCGACTATCATATATACGAACGCTGTCTGGCGGATTTCGAGTCTACAGTGTGGTTGCGAACGCCGGATACCAAAGCTAGGTATTGGTTTACATCCTACAGCATTACTTGTAGATAACGCAAGACACATGAGAAGCCTGTGTAGTAGCCAGGGTTATAGACTGTCTTAACAATGCATTGAAGATGCGGGTATGTTGCCATCATACTTCCGCGAAATCACGGGTGAGGGGCTTTGTGCTGGAGCGTGGATTGTTAGGACGCTTTGAGCTCGTTCGAGTCTTTGTTGTCCTAGCATGATAGTCGATGAGTGAAAGGGTCAAAGAAGGTGAGCGATTGTCTGCTAAAGACGCATAGTGAACAAAGACTTCAACATACATAGCAAGTAAGCGAGCGTCTCGTTCATCGCAAAAGCAGACTCATCGTATTGCGCACCTCAACATTTCTGTACAGCGACTATCAATAGCTCCATCGTATACTCGCCATGGCAGACGAACAATCACCAGTTGCAGGGTTTTCGCACCGGGAGAACAATGGTTTCCTTCGTGTAGCTCCTACGCCAGATATGCCAGTAAACAACACACAGCCAACCAGTGCACAGCCGCCACCACCATCGAAAACCGGAAAAAGACCATTCGGGGGCGGTGAAATACTCGGAGAGCCTCTCATAAAACGATCCCGGGTGGATGAGAACAACGAAGCAAGGCGTTCCAAAGAGCGCAGACCAAGAGAACTAGACCCAGCAATGCTATCCAAGCACTTCACCATGGCCAACAAGAAAGAGATAGAAGAAGTAAAAGCGCGTATCGCAACTGCAACGCCAGCGAATCCAACTGGCATTCCGCCTCGCTCCACGCGTCACGCAGAGCCCGTTCCACTATCGATGGCGACAGGAAAACCAATGGTATCAAAGTCATTGCGCGACGCACCTCCACTTCCAAGAGACACGCCGTCCAAAGAGCGGCGAGATGCCATGGCACCACCCAGAGAAAACACCTCGAAGCCCCATCAAGACCCTTCCGCTTACCACCAAAAAAGAATGGCTGGAGCACATCGCGACACACCCACACCAACACCAACACCAGGTACAAAAGCCAACCCCATATCCTTCAGTTCTGGCCTGCACGCACTAGACCGCGAGTTCCGCTCTGGATCAGGCTATTACTCCGAGCAGCAAGACGACGACGAACTATCTCTTCTCTCATCCATATCCTTGAGTGAAGGGCCAAGGGGTCCTGGTGCACGTCGGGGGCTCAGACGGGATGGTAATGGTTCGGGGAAAGGCTATGACCGCTATGGGAAAGATTGTGACCATTACCAGCCGGCCCGGCGTACCACAAGGTCTGAAGAGAGGAGGAGAAGGGGGGCTCTTGATAGTGGAGAGTTGGAGAGGATGGCGAGGAGACACCGGACGATGGGGATGGGGGGGAGTTGTGATGTTTCTCCTAGATCGGGGCATGGAAGTAGAAGTAGGAGTCGTAGTCGCAGTCGGAGTTGGAGGAGTAGGAGTCGGTCGAGGTCGTTGGTGAAGAGGGATGATAGGTACAGAGGAGAAGGACATCGTGTAGAAAAGCCACGGGGACGCTCTGCAAGGCTCGATCGCGCTCCATCGCGACGGCCCCCACTGGTATCGCAACGGCCGCGTGAACAGAGTCCACCGCCTTCTGGACAGGTGAGGAGAGAGGAGGGGGTGAGGAGTAGAGGGGGGAGGAAGAGTCGAGACCGGAGTCGTGGCGCAGACCGGCAGCGTAGTCGAGGGCGGGAAAGAAGTCCAGAGCAAAATCGAAGTAAACAGCGGAGTCGCGGCTCTTCACATGGCCGTGGTAAAGATCGCCGGCGTAGTCGAGACCGCCGTCATAGTCGAGATCGTCGCCCCAGTCAAGACCGTCACCACAAGAAACGCCGCAGCCGCAGCCGCAGTCCCACACCCTCCAAACCATCCAAACGACCCCGTTCAAACCCCCCACACCCACCACCTTCCCCTCCCTCCCCTTCCGACTCCTTCTTCGGCGCGGATGAAATACCCGAACCCCACGAGAGTCTCGGTGTGAGCGAAGGCGAATACACACAAGAGCAGGAAATGGCGTTGTTTGATCTTGCAGTCACTGTGTATGTGCAGAGAGAGAGGGTGGCGGAGCTCATGTTGAATCGGACGAGGCTGCAATTTGATTTGGATAATAGGAGGAAGAGGGAGGAGGGGGAGGAGGGGGATGGGGGTGAGAAGGAGGATGAGGGAGGTAGAGAGAAAGGAGATGGCGATGGGGAGGAGGATGGGGACGGAGGCAAGGGTGGAGCTGAGAAGGGTAGTAAGGAGAGGAGTAGTAGAGAGAGGGGTGGTAAGGAGAAGGACGGTGGAGGGAGCAAGGAACGTTCATAACATTAAGTCCTTGTGCGCTTGCGGCGTTGGCTAGGTAGATGTGTGTTGATGGCTTTGTATCGCTAGACGAGATGAAATCGAGCCTTGGCCGGGTATAATCGTTGACAAGACGTGTATAATTCCTCTACATACCTTCATTGCCCATTGCACCTCATCTCTTATTCGCCCAAGGTGCCTTCGTGCCCTCTTGTGCACTTGGCGCATTTCCAGCATTCCCTTTTGCCCAGGGTGCTGCAGTACCACTTCCTGGCGGCGGCGGTGCAGGTGTCCTACTTGCCCAAGGCGCTTTAGTAGGCTGATTCGGACCGCTGGGTACACCTGCATCTGCACCTCTGGCAGTAGCCCAGGGCGCAGCAGTTGCAGCTGGCATGCCACCACCCGGCCTTGTAGTACCAGCACTAGCCCATGGTGCCGCGGTCCCAACCGTACCGCCAGACATGCTTCTGATTGGCATGCCAGTCGCTGGCTCAGCCATCGGGTCTCTTAACGCGGGCTGCGGTCTTGCAGTTGGTGCCGTGTTAGATGGTGTACTTGACTTTGGCTGACTGGCTGTGTGGACGCTTGCTTGAATGGCCTTGGCGTTTGGATCAGCAGAGAAGGAGAACAGCGAGCCGAAGGGGAAGTGCTGAACCACAGGGAACTTGGATAGTACTTCTGCGTTGTACATCTTGATCATTCCCTGATGTTGGGGTCAGTCAATGCACGCAATCAAGGGTGTCGCAGTACTCACCTTGTTTATCTTGGCCCATCCTGCCTTGACGCCGGAGACATCGTAGAGAATGTTGCTGTGTTCCCAGAATGGACCCTTTTTCACGTCGTAGATGAAGCCGATGGCACTGAAGTACATATTCCGGTTTCGCTCGCGGGCGACTGCGGGAGCCTTCGCCACGTCGCCTGGGTGGGGAGCGGATGGCAATGAGCCTTCTGCTGCCACGTCTGCTGGTGTGCTGATGGCCGGTGAGAGTTGTGCGCTACCGAATATGTAAGGTACGAAAGAATGATCATCTAATCCCCATACACCATGCGACCCGGCAGGTTCAAGGGTGTATGTCAAGATGAGTCGGCGAATCAATTCGAGGTACGGTTCGATGACCCCAAGTACAATGCCGCGTTCTTGCTCGCCATCCTGCGACGCGGGAAAAGCTCCAAGTTTCCAGAGACAGCCGAGAAAAGCGAGGAAGCTCAATTCATGACCTGAACCGTAGTCTAGGCGCTGAGAGCTTCCAAAACTGCCGATAAGATACGCTTCCAACTCGGTTTTGGCTGAGACGTCGGATGAGGATTTGAAGGATAGTACTTCTTTCGGTAGATACTGATCCAACAGTGCAGGGACTCGTTCTCTGACGATATCGTACCACGTCCTGAAACTTACGTTTCCGAAACGACGCGGTCCGGGATCTGGTGGCGCTTCATCCATTATCGATTGAAGGGTAGAGATAAGCTTGGCGAGGCTTTGCACAACGGGTGGATGGGGCACATCCGGGTCATGCAACTTCCACTCTTTCGCCGTTTCTGTGCTGTTCTTATCTTCGCTCTTGATTTTCCGTGGTATCATGGCCGTGTTGAGCTGGAAGATGAAAGTCATGATATCGGCATAGGCTCTGCTTGCCAAGAAGAAAGTGACGTCGTCGCCATCGTGGATGCGTTTCGCGGGGACTTGGAAACTGTGCGATGCATCTCTGCTCAATACTTCTAGTACAGGTGCTTTGGACGGATTCGATGACATGGCGGGGTGCGTGGTGTGGTGGTTGTTTGGGGGTTAGTGGGCAGGGACGATCTCATGTGATAGCGTGTTTTGGGGATGGACCCACTCTTTCGCGCCTTGACAGCGTTCGATGCTTTTGGCCGCGGGGATGACTTCACTCTCCCCCCACATCGCCGTCATCGCTCGGATACCCTTATTAGCACGGATGCACTAGTATTATTGACGCTCACTTTATGGCGCGGCTCAAAAATGCGCCCAAGCAGGCAGGTACGTCGTGTCGCAGTTGCCGTTGAGCTGGCGGGTAGACGCGCGAAGCTCTCCCACATGCCCACCAGCTACACAATTCTATATGGAGCTTCCATCCGAGCTTATATAAGCTGACACTCATACTACAGCTCCCAAGCCTTCCTCGCCCTCCTCAGACGACAATGCTGCAACCCAACAGCTCCTCGCAGAGTCCAACTCTCCAAGCGCCAACCCGCCCTCATCGTCCGCAGTCCTCGGCGCCAACCTCCTCAATGCAGCGCGTCCTGGAAAGCTCAAACGAGTCAGCATACTTCCTGAAGGAGCCAGACAGAACCTAGCGATAAGAGGAGACCCGTACGAGATTGAGCTGAGCCCTGAGAAGGGTCGGTACGCGCTCCCGCTGAAGGTCAATCATAAGCCGTTGAAGATCAATAGGAAGAAGAAGGAGAAGAAGAAGCCAGCCAAGAAGAAGGTGCAGGCCACTGTGCAGGCAGTCGAGGAGCAGAGTGACGTCCCTGCGCCTTCGTCAGAGCTCCCGGTGCACCATGACGCTGAGCCACAAGTGGAGGATCTGGCAGTAGCAGAACCCGAAATACGTTCCTCGCCGCCAGAGCTCGCACCGCCGGAACACACCCCATCTAAAGCCGCCCCGCCCATACGCGACACTGGCGTGGTCGATGCCACTGGTACGACAAGCCTAGATGGAGAACCTGCTGGTGCGCAGAAGGACAATAGCAGTACACCACGAACGTCGAAACGGAAATCAGAGTCGGATCACAGCGAAGAACAGCCCTCCAAGATTCCGAGGAAACAAAGGCGGACGACTGGCGAGTCGAGCGCATCGAGAAAGAGTCACCCACAAGTACGCATACCGGTCCGGCGCAGCTCGCAACAGCAGGATGTGGCGACTGCGACCGGACATGACGATGTTCAAAGCACGCGAGAAGGCCCCGAACGGACTTGGGAGCAGAGACAGGAGGATTTCTTAAAACTCATTAATGGTCCTGCACGAAAATTGAAACCTCGGAAGAAACGCACCAACGATACCACTGAATCAAGCCAGCAGTTACCGGCTAACGTGAGAGGATTGCAAAAGCACGCAGAGCCGCCCAAGCAAGCTGCGGAAGTTGCCGATGCTCCAGAGACTGAACACGCGCCTGTTGTCGACGTGTTTGGGGACGATTCAGACGAAGACGACGCTAGTAGCGTCGCTGAGCAAGCTGATAATACAACGCGCCCTGCAGGAAGGCCTGGGGGCATAGAAACCGTCTTTGAATTCCTCAACCTAGAGGCACGGCCAGGAAAGTGCCGAACCAAGCTGGCTACCACCATCAGACGCGCATGCAAGACATACAGAGCCCACCTTCAGGAAGGTGACCTTTCCATGGACACTGTCGTCGATGAAGCCGACGATTTAAGGGGGGCGCTCGGACAGATCAGTATCGATGTCGAAAAGAAGGACCAACGCGCCTTCAAACGAGATGCTTATCGTCATGTCTTCCGGGCTCTTGCACTGTATCTCGAAGCATTGTATACGTGGCTACAGGACAATAGCGGTGACGTAACCGAGTCTTTGGAAGCTATGAAGATTCTATCACCCCTGATCAACCAGGTGCTGTCTTTCAAAGACCGCATCGCTGAGTGGAATGTTCCAGTGCCTCAACGCTCCAAGGGCGATCGAATCATTAAGGATGTCGATATTGGCCTCATTGCCCATCTTCGACAAGTGAGCAAAACGTATCGCGGACATCTTAGTAGACTCAAAGCCAGGGAGGAGCACCGCAAGATACAAGAAGACTTCGAGCGCAGGATGCAAGAAAGAGAGGAGGAGGAGAACCGGAAAGCCGAACTTGAAGAAGCGCGAACACAGCGGTGGAAACGTTGGCAAGCTCTGCACATCGTACGTCTGACGTGCGAGCCCGATGCGCGCAGAAGGAGCAAGCTGGCTATCACAAGACTCGAAGACCTGGAAGAGAGAGACGCCAACGGCGTCATCTTCGAGCGATTGCCAGTATTCACACCTCGCTCAGCTCCACCGCATCGTCAAGCATCAGCGTTGAGCAACAAGCCGGAGTGGACCGAACAGGAAGAGACTGCTCTGCTTGAAGGTTTGAGACATCTTGCTGGTACGTTGGAAGTCATTGTTCACAGCTTATCGTCATCGCACTGACATGTACTCTAGGTCCTCAAGTCTTCGAGAAGATATTCACAACGTATTGCCGGCCCGACTCATCTCATTCACTTAGCGGCCATTTGCGCGATCGCAGCGTCGCAGAGATTGTCACAAAAGCAGCACAGTTCCGGTCAGACTTCCAGAAGTTATATCAAGATAATGGCTGGGAGATCGAGGAATGGATTACGAAGATACCAGTATTGCCGTAAGTGCGGGTTACTTGGATGCTTTGATCCACCTCTGCTCCACACACGATCCTGCCCCTTTCCCGCTTGGCGAGAAGGGTTTTTTTATCAAGTTACGCTTTTTGCCGTTTGTCTCTTTATGATACCCCTCGTGTGCTACATTTCTTTGATACCAATGCAAACAACATCATGGGCGCGGATGTCTCCACCAGCCCTCATTGTGGCCCTCCGCCCACCACATCCCCCTGTGCTCCATGTTCAAGATTATCAAACAATATTGCACCCAACAGTGTGCGATAAGTACAGTTCCCATTGCATTGAAAGCACGGGTCTACCCTTTCGCTCGTGGGGTACGTGGCCAGATCACTGGACGTGAATGCCAATTACACGAATGCCCGACCGCCCACTGGTAGACATAGACATTTGGTACCGATAATCTGCCTCCACTTCTCCACTCACTATCGCACCTATACACGAAGCGCAATATTCCACTTGGATCATTTTCACATTGGGTTCAGCGCACGCGCCCCTCCACCGCCCACAGTCGCGAAGTCGCTCTCACTTTAAATTCCCAGTACACCCTTTCTCCCTCCTGACTACTCCAACCCGCCTCTCACTTTCAACCGCAAACAACACCCAACACCCGAACTTGAATATTCCCCCAATTTCAGGTCAGAATTCCCGACGACAATACGCAATACTTACCACAACATCACCATCCCACAATGTCTCCTCCCGCTGCTGCTGCTGCTTCTTCGCCCTTCTCCCACGCAGCTAGCCTCGCCCACTACGAGACCAAGAACTCGTTCGAGCTCATAGTCATGGCGAAGCTGCGTTGCGTTTCTGATGCTGGTGAGAACCAGGAGATTATCGCGCGGCTGATGGCGCAGGATAGGGAGAATGGGACGTGGCCTGGGAAGTGCGAGGGGCCTGGGGCGACTGCTGCGACGAAGACTGATGGCGCGGCTGAGGAGATGAATGGGGAACAGGGGGTTGTGGTGCCGGTCGAGAGAGTCTTGGGGAAGGAAGAGAGGACGCCTGAGGCTGAGGTTGGTGGTGAGGGAAGGGCGGATCACGTGCCTGTGGCGATTGTCTCCGGAGACAGACGCGCTCGTGCGCGTGCTGTGACTGCCAGCACCACTGCGATTAGCACGAGGAGCAGAAGCCCGATAATCCCCCTGTCACAATTGGCAAAAGAATGGGATGAGGATTGGGGCGCACCTTTCGCTTTCCCTCTCGCCGCTAACACCGGCTCGAAACCCAAAGCTAAACCCGTGACTACATCCGAGTCCGTTTCCAGTGGCTCAAAGTCACCCGTTACACCCACATCCCCCGTCTCGCAAGCCTCTCCTGTCTCACAAGCTTCTCGCCCGTCCCTGGCAACTCCTGCCTCGTCCCCTCCAACCATCCCGGCTTCGTTGAAGTCGAATCCGTATAACCTTCTCATGAGCGATGAGCAGGACGATGAAGAAAAAGAGGAAGAAGAAGCAGAAGAGGAGAGCGAGAACGAGGGCCTCATCATCCCCCTGAAGATGTACACGGAGAAGGCCAGGGCTGCCGCCGAGTCTACAAGGGCTGAGGTCACGTATGCGGCAACAACGTCTAGTAAGGATGCTGCCGCCGCTCCTACGGAACAGCCTGGAAATCTCCCAGCTCCCGATTCGTTGGCCAGTTTCGAGCCGTCTGAGGTTATGTCGGCGCCTGAGGTTGGTGTGCTTCCTGAGGCTCCTGTTGTTGTCAGGGACTTTGGTGCTATGGGTTCATCTTCGTCCTCGCTGTCACGCTCACCCGAAGAGGCAGCCCACAAGTCCGACGTAGCTGCTTTCTACAATATGCCTTCCCCCTCGCCCGTTCAGCCAGCGACATCAACGAAGAAGACTCCGGTTCAGATATCCGCTCGCGCTCCCCCATCGCCACCATCCTCGCCACCACAGCACGCTCACACCGTCCCGTCCTCTCCCGCGCCCACCAAAAAGACTCACCAGCCGCGCAACGAGAAGCGCAAACAAGACCAGGCTGTTGTGTCGTCGAATATGTGGGACGCGCTGGCCGCTGACGATACCGGTGATGGCGATGACACCGCTTCTGCCCCCGTTAACACCGGTGATAATGACGAGGGCGATAGCGACGTGGAGACAGCTCCTGTCCCAGGGGCGCAGAAAAAGAAGAACAGGAGGCGCGGAAAGAAAGGTGGAAAGAAGGTGCAGGCGATGAAGCAGAAGGTGGAGCAGGCTGTGGAGGTTCCTGTTATTGTTGCGCCTGTCCTCCAGCAGACGGTCTCGATGACGGCGAAGGTGGGGAAGAAGATGGAGATGTCGCAGGCGCTGGGTGTCGCGGCGATCGTTATGGTTCTTGTTGCGCTTTTGGGAGCTCGCGTTCTAGGTTAGAGGCGCACGGCGCGTGCTCAGCGTTTTTACCATTTGGATGAAGTTTTCTGGGGTTTAGCGGCATTTTCTGGAGTCTTGGGGTTCTAAGAAGACACAATGGTTTATGGGGCGTCCTGGCGCTCTGGTGGTATTAGCATAGTCATTCTAGACACTTCTCGTAACGCTTTGTGTGCGCAACGGAGAATCGAATGCGCCATTGAAGCAGACTGTGGCCTGGTCTTGATCTGGATTTGTCGTTGACATAGCACTTTGGTATCCAATATGACTGCGATAGCTTGATGTTGTTCGGTGTGCCTGCCCAGGTGGTGTGTTTTATTGCCGCGATGAGCTTCACGTCACTTCGTTGGCTTCGTATCGAATCCGTGATAATCCCTGTGCCTTCGACTGCTCCGCATATCGCGTTACCAGAAGTGCGTCTCGAGGATTCTACGAAAGCGAGAGCGAACAGGTGCGTTCGTCGAGTGCGGCGGAATGAAATCAAACTCTACGATCATGACTGAGTGGGCGGTGTGAGGTTAATCAAGCGCGCGTAGCCAGGAAATCCTGTCTCGTGTTGCGCGAATAATCAGAAAAGGGTGAGGATTCTAAACGTAAAGTCTTCCGTTCGAGGACTCGCCCTGGACAACATGGCTACGGCTGAATGGGATGCACTAGCACCGCACGTCGTGGCCCTTTTGCGGTCATTTGAACTGCCGTGGACACCCTCAAGGCCGTCACCAAGCAGTCATCCCACAGGTTCCGCAAGCCATCGCGAGCTACGCGCGACAACGCCTGCATCACAACCAGCAAAGCCCACGAGTATACCATGTGAAATAACACCCCCACCGTGCAAGCGATCGCGCACCTGCATACACGCAAATCAACCGACCAATAACAAGCTTTCACGCAGCGGGAGGGGTCCGCGCTAGTCCGCAGCCAGAAGCTTGTAGGCAAAGCACCGCCTTCCCACAACCACGACATCATCACAATGCGCGAATTATCCCCCCCTTGGCGCACGCCGGCGAAGCAAGTAAAATGTAGCCCATCCTACTTTCACGTGCGGTTTCGTCGCCGCAATAGGCAAAACCAGGCCCACGATGGCAGTGGCTGAGCAACACCGCTGATCACGAGATAAATCCCTCATACAATTATTTCGCTGGGCCTTTGTACCCAGGCCGTTTTGCGCTGTAGCTCACGTGTTTTCTGGGTGATTCTGCACTCCTCTTCTTCTCCTTCTTATTCCATTCCCAATACACTGGTAACTTCCTGTACTCTGGACTTTGAACACGAAAGAGTTATTTTTCCTTTCGCTTACCTCGCCCTTGCGCTTTCGTTGCGTTGCTGCACGTAGCGATAATCCCTCAGTGTGTCAGTGCGGATTGAGCGCATAGCGACAAAGGCAATATGTGGAAGCCGCCAATCAACTTCATTACGCTGCATTGTAAGTTGCACACGGTTCCGTCTGATCCGGGAACGGCATGGCTAACGGGGTGTAGATGCATACATTCTCAGTTTCGGGATTCTGGCCCTCATCATCATCTATCCCTATGGCAATCTCTCGGCTATCGATGCGTACTACTTTGGTGTCAGCGCGTCGACTGAATCTGGCTTGAACCCGTAAGTCTGGGTTGGTGTACTGGGATGGTAGCCGTGCTGACAGTGCGTTAGTGTTGATGTCAAGGCTCTCAAGACATACCAGCAGATCTTTGTTTACATCACGCCTATTGTTACAAATCTGGGATTCATCAACGTACTCGTCGTCGTTGTGCGACTACGCTGGTTCAAACAGAAGCTCAAGGGCATTGGTATGTTGAGCGTCGCTCTAAGCCTGCAGCTGAAGCTAACCCCCAACAGCGGCGGCACACAGTAGACCCAAGAGCTTGCAACTGTCTATGAGCCGGGCGCAAACAATCGACAATACCGCCGACACACGAAAGATCGAGGAGGGTCTCACCGGCGAGACCACAGTCTCGGAAAAGCAGCCTGTTGCCACTGCAGACGAGTCAAACGACCAGCCTTCCGCTCCTGCTCCTCGCATCACATTCGCCCCGGATCCTCGACCTCATGTCAACGAAAAGGGCGCTTTGTATGTCCCTGGTCCACGAGAACGCGACAATGGCGAACGCATCACTTCGATGTCGGATGGTAAGCCTGCCGATTGGACTTCCATGAGAATATGCATAACATGATCGCTACAGAGGAAGACGAAGACGAAGACGACGATGAAGACCGCATCAAGCCCGTCGCAGAGTCAAGCAACCCACTGCGTCGCCTGCGGTCAGAGACAAGAAGTATGAACACGCGTACCATGAGCAAGGCTACCTCCGTAGACCGCGCTGTATCCTCCATCTTCGTTCTTGGAAGTACCGCAAGCGGCGCCCGTCGTAGCGAAGACAAGCCGGCACGCAAGACACCCACCATTGACCTGAGCTCCATGACCCGGGAAGAGTTGGGTGGTGTTGAGTACCGCGCACTGCAAGTCTTGCTCAAGGTTACTATTGGTATGTATCGAGAGCGATGTATTTGGCTCGCTCATGCTGACTATTATTCCAGGATACTTCGTCGGCCTACACACGCTTGGAGTCGTTTGCTTACTCCCATGGATTCACACCGCACCAGCCAAGTATCAAGACTACCTCGCCTCTCAGGGTCAAGACAAGACGTGGTGGTACGCTCCACCCCCTCTTACACCACATGATCTCCATGCTAACATGTCCCAGGGCGTTCTACTCCGCCCAAACCATGGTCGACAACCTCGGCCTGACCCTCACACCCGACAGCATGGTAACCTTCCGCGACGCCACCTGGCCCATGCTAGTAATGTCCTTCCTCGCCTTCGCCGGCAACACATTCTACCCCGTCTTCCTACGCCTGCTCATCTGGTCCATCTACAAAATCGCACCCGCCGCTTCTTCCCTCAAAGAATCCCTGCGCTTCCTCCTCGACCACCCGCGCCGATGCTACACCCTCCTCTTCCCCAGCACCGCCACCTGGATCCTCGCCTCCATCCTCTTCGCCCTAAACTTCATCGACACGCTCCTCATCATCGTCCTAGATCTGGATAATCCCGAAGTCAATAGCCTGCCAGTAGGACCCCGCATCCTCGCCGCTATCTTCCAATCCGCATCCTCGCGCCACACCGGTACCGCGACTTTCAACCTCGCCGCCGTGAACCCAGCCGTCCAGTTCAGTCTGCTAGTCATGATGTACATTTCCATCTACCCCATCGCCATCAGCATACGCATGAGCGAGAGCTACGAGGAGAAATCCGTGGGGCTCTACGCCGGGGACGAGAATCTCGATGAGCAGAAGGGTGGTAAGACGTATCTTATCAGCCACATGCGGAACCAACTCAGTTTCGATTTGTGGTATATCTTCCTGGGGGTTTTCATGATTTGCATTGCGGAGAGTGATAGGATTATGAGTCAGGAGGACTATGTAAGCTTGATCGAATCCACGAAGCGGGTTTTCTTAGTTGGGAACGGCATACTAACGATATGGACAGGCTTTCAACGTTTTCGCCATATTCTTTGAAGTCGTATCCGCATACGGTAACGTCGGTCTTTCGCTTGGTCACCCGTCGAATCTCACATCGCTGTCTGGCCACTTCAACACGTTTGGCAAAGTGGTGATTTGCTTCATGATGCTGCGTGGTAGACATCGTGGTCTGCCTTATGCGCTTGATCGGGCGATCAATTTGCCTCATGACCTCATTACGGAGGATGGACAGGAGGACAGGTATAGAGATGAGGATGCCACGACAGCTGGCGGCGTTAGTGGGAGTGCGAGTGAAAGTGAAGGGAGGGAGAGGAAGATGATGAAGAGTTTTACGCAGTAATGTTGACATGGTCATTTTTATATAGAGGGGATTGAGTGGGCTTGTTGTATAGAATATACCGCGATGCGTTGGACGGTCATCTTCACAGGATACGCACGAATTTGAGATGTGAGGTTTACGTTTGACTAATGATACTTTGACTGCATATAGCTGACTATCTGATCACAGAACTCGAAAGCAATAATACGATGAAGTACGAAGCAGCTTATACAAGCCAACTTACCTACCCTCTAAGCAAGACACGAAAAGCTAAAGAAGGAAGAAAGACCAGGCTCTACGAGGATTTCGCATCAATCCCCACTTCCCGCTCATCACAGCCTACCAGTTCATCCAGCCAAACCCGCCATTGCTAAAGTTACTCCCCATCTGCGGCCGACGCTGAGTTCCTAGATGAGCTCCATACTCACCATCGCTACCCATCCTTCGCGGCGCCTCGCGGCCCTCACTCCCCCGCACCGCACTACTACGATACAAACCGCCACCACCGTAACCGC
The DNA here is from genome assembly GCF_023758015.1 of Alternaria viburni. Taxonomy (NCBI): domain Eukaryota; kingdom Fungi; phylum Ascomycota; class Dothideomycetes; order Pleosporales; family Pleosporaceae; genus Alternaria; species Alternaria viburni. The sequence continues at coordinate 37,042 of NW_026055808.1, forward strand.
CAGACGTCGAGGGACGCTCGTACCCGCGATCAATACTAAAGCTAGTCTGTTGCGGCTCGCGGAAACTAGATGCGTACGACGGTGTGGCGTATGAGGAAGTGCGGGACGAGGAAGAAGAAGTGCTGGGCCTACCCATGCTAGCGAGGAGACGCGATGTAGTAGACGGCTGCTCGAAACGAGAGGAGCCGAGCGGACTAACGGAGCGATGGTCGTCGTATGAGTGCTTGTTAGTGTATGCGCGGGGCCGCTCGGAAGCGCGCATTGGGCTGAGGTCGCGGTACTGGTACCGGCTATCGTAGGGGTCGCGCTGGGATGCCGCGCGGCTGGGTCTAGAACTACCAGTTGTTTCACGACGGGGTTGGCTGGTGTAGTCGCCGTAGGGCTGGGAGAAGGGCTCGGTCATTCTACTGGAGCTCGATGCGCCATAGGGGTCACGGCTGGAGGATGAGTAGGGGTCACGGCGGGAGGAGCGGCTGGAGCTAAAAGGGTTGTCTCCGCCGAAGAAGGATCCGAAGGGCATGTTGGGTTATAGAGATGAGGATTTGGTTGGTGTGTTTGTTGGAATGGGTGGATGAAGACTGTAGTGGTCTCCAAGCTGTAGTCGTGTGTGTGTGTGTGCGAACTGTTGATGTGATGCCGTCAACTAGGGGCCAGACTGGGAACTCTTTTAAACACTTCGATCCGTCGCCAGTCGTGACGAGACAGTGCGAGTGAGACCATGGTGTTGATGAACGATATGATGGGCCGGCGTGTGGTGTCGAAGAACATGCGGCAGAGTGCTAGATCGATGTGTGGTGTGAATGTATGTACCTGCGCCACTGTGAATGAGGAATGTATATAGTGAATTGACGGTGGGGATGAAGGAGGACCGGGGAGAAGATACGGTTATGTACTGGAAGGGGATAGAAGCTGTCTTAGCGACAGGAAAGACATTCACTAGGTAGTTGAGCATTGAATCGGTTTTGTGTTTCGTGAGGCTACGTAATAGGCTTCATAGGATACAAGACGCGATCCATCCTTGAGAAGTCCGTGGGCTTATTTCAGTACCGCTTAGGAACGAAGTTACAGGCTCTGATAACGGCGGCGCACCATGTCAATATCTTCCTGACACCTCAAACAAGAAATAACTGAAGAGGTCTGCGGACTGAATTAAGATGAAAACGGGCGAACTAGATAACCCAACGTCGGTGCAGGTCCTAGGGTGTTCAGTCTTTTCCTAGATTGACGTGATGGTACGCTTCTGTGGCGATGCGGGCGGGCTCATAGACAATGATAGAAGACTGTCGAACCCAATAGTCTTGGTGAGCGATCAGGAAAGCTGACAGACCTACCAGCGTTCATATCAGCGACGTGCCCACGACCTTTCAACACAACCTTCTTACCTAGCAGAGTAATGACTGTCGTGATGCCTATGGCACGACCGGAACGAGCTTTTGCAGCCCGTAATCGGGTTGGAGGGATGTTGGCGATGGTTATGATGGATGAGTATGACGATAGTGGATGTTCTTGTCTCCAAATCGCGATTGCGCTGTCGATCCTTTGGAGCGATTGAGATGTCATATGTGGATACGCGGTACGAGCCTGTGCGATCAGTCCAAGAATTTCTGCCTCGTTTTCAAGATTCCATAGCTTGACCAGCTCCCCCAATGACACGTATCCTTTGTTGTTCTGCCCAAGAATGTGACCAGCACTTCCCTCTTTCGGCGGTGCAAGAAGCTTTGTCATCAGTACGTGGTCATCTTGTATGTTGACCCACATAGCTACTGGCTTCCTTGGAGAATCTTCAGATATAAGTTTAGACTCGATCAAGATTTCCGTTGTGTGAACACCTTTTGCTTCGTCGCGCTCCAGAAATAGTACGATGAGCTGACCTATAGTACGAGACCACGAGGGCTCGCTATAACGATTGATTCTCGAACAATTCATAAGGAATCTGGGCCACAAATAATGTGTGACAGGTGACGCGCTTTCGTTCAAGAGTCTTTCAAAGCAGCTCACGATTTTCTCTAAGTCTTCAGTTTTTTCGACCTTTAACAAACTCTGACTTAGACAGTGTAGGACGATACCGACTAGCTGGTCCGATAGCGGTGGTTTGTGAGGCCTTGTAATCCGCCAGAGGATATATGAAGCGTTGCCGAAGAACGCCGAGTACGAAACCGGGGTAGTAATGGGGACAGTAACATGGTTTTTCCAATCCTCGGAGTCGGAGTAGCAGCTTGTTGGTTGAGCGACCAGACCAGCAGCAAAACCCTGATGAACAACGCGTAGGATATATTCTTTGGATGGAGGTAGCTTATTCTCTAGCCAGCCTGGGAACTTTCGTGACACTGTAGACTCCAATTCTACAAGGAACTCGAAGTGTGACCTATCTTTCCCAGCGCGAAACCGTAGCTCCATGAGGTTACCGTACAGGTACGACCAGTATAGCGGCTCGATCAGAGAACAAGGTGTGGCTTCATACTCTGCCAAATGCATTTGGGAGATGGCTTCAATAACATCAAATCCAACTAGTTGCTCAGCCGTGGTTTCAACGACCGCCGGACGTTCAAGGAATTCGACGATAGTTCGATGAACGAACACAACGTATCTGGATCCGGCAGGCTTAGAGGGGTTGGGATAAGTTTCCGGTCTTGTGTACCATGACGACTTCGGCCTAAGCGCCACCCCCCCGTACTTCTCCCTACGCGCACGATCCTTCTCATCCTCCTCGTACTTCTCTCTATGCTTAGTACCCCCCTCCCACAAGACGGATTTCTCATTTATGACTTCAGGGGTGGGCCGGTCCTCGACCAGTCCTCTACAACAGGCTTGCAATAGCCTCCGAGCTTTTTGGGTCTGCGTTTTGTACCATGTGTGTGGGTCGAACTCGTTTTGAGTGTCCAGCTGGGTCAATACGGGAGGTTCTTTCGTTGCAAATTGGCCACCTGCCTGATATTCGTCCAGGTATAGACAAGACAGCAATGATAGTCCGCCTGGTAAAGTCTCAGCTTTCTGTACCATCGCAAAGATCTGATACGCTTTCTTCCGCTGTGATTTTTGTATAGATCCAAGAAGATGCTCGAACAGTTCCTCCAACTCAGTAGGAAGCGTCGCCAATTCCTCCTTGAAAGATGATGTGTCGCGGCCATCTTCCAAAGCTCGGCGGAGCTCCTTGATGACGAGCACCACCCAGAGAAAAATGCCGTCCGATCTATTGACGATATCTTGTGTGAGACGCTCCAGAGTGGCGGCTTCGGGTATAGATCCGAGCTTGGATCGCGTGAAACACTCCATATCGTGCCTAGTCAGTTCCTGTAACCGAATCCTTGGGCCATCGGCGAATGCGTTCACGAACACGTTATGTTCTCGACTGGATACGCATAGCTTAATGATATTCGGTGAGGTTTGGACCCAGAAGCGAAGTGCGTCGACCAGGTAGCTATCATCGTGCTGGGCGGTGTCCTCAAACTCATCCAAGGCATCGATGAAGAAACAGAATCGATAGGATTCCTGAACGGCTTTGTTCTTCAGGAGAGCTATCAAGGCATCGAGAGTTTTCCGTAGAGGCATCAGACTTTGAAACGCTATCAGTCTGTCCTCCTCCGTTATGAGTGCCCAGTCACGTGGGAACGCGATCTTGATCAGGGCAGGATGAGCACTCAGTATATCGAAAAGAAGTGATCTCATCATCCCATTGAACGACTTCTGCAACGGCTGCTTTCCAGGTTTCCAGAAGAAGTGGTTGGTCATTACAAGTTCTGCATCACCTATAAGTCGTCAGCTTACCACCGTCTCGATCTTGACTGGTCACAAACCTGCCCACTCCAACAATCGCTTCCGTGTCTCGGGATGATCGAACAGAAATTTCATGAGTGTGGACTTCCCGGATCCTAGCTTCCCAGCGACGTGAAATATACCACGGCCTTTAGAAAGCCACGATATATATAGCTCACGTGCGTTACTTGCCAGAGTAGTGTCATGCACCCTGGCCCATGGGTCCACAATCCATCGAAATGTGTCGCAATGCTCTTCTTGTATAGTTTCAGCCCTGGTGTGCATCTCATCGAAGGCGAGAGATTTCAGAATCGCACGTGATGCGTCTCCTTCTATAGTCAATTTCGTCAGTCCGAGAAGGGTTTTGATCTGATCTTGGGCCTCAACACTCAGTGAAGCAACACAAATGCTTTGGCGGAGCTGTTTGATCTGTTGCGGTATGACTTCTAGCATAGCATGACTCGAATGCGCAAGGGTTGTAAGAGCCTCAAGTTGCGCTTGCACTTCCGAACTATTCACATTAGGGAAGTGCCCAAGAGCGACGTCTTGACATTGACTAACCTGGTCAACTTGCTGAACTGCAGGTGCAGCTGGCTACGGCAATGTGCTAGCCTCTCTTCAAGTTCCTTCTTTTCGTCATTGTACTTGATGTTTTTGATCGCTGACCGTAGAGTGCCAAGCGTTGAGTTCGGCTTGCCAGGAGCGATTTTCTTCAAAAGGTGGAGAATCTGCTCCGACAGCTCACGACACTCTTGAGCTAACCGACGGAGGGCTTGTTGATCTTGGCTGTTCGAGTCCGTTATTGGGAGCTTCAGCCTCCAAGTTAGATCGCGCATCTCAATGGTGACTTCCTCCAGGCTCTTGTTCTCCATCGTCATGCCGCTAGTAGAGTCGTGTATCTCTTTCGCAGAACCGATCAGCTTTGCGCCGAGGTCGACAAATTGGACGATATTGGCAATCAAGCCAATCGCTGTTAAGGCTTCCATGGTGGATGGTGTGCAAGATCCAGGTTTCCATGTATGAGGCCAAAATCGGAGCTGGAACGGAATATCAAGGAGCAACCCAGTCTCCAGTTCCGGAACAAAAGACTACAGCTCTGGTGAGCTGAGAGTACACAGTGGGTGTCAAGACTCGAAGATACTTGAGATGGGAGACGGAAGGCGCGCAAGACAACCCCTCATTGTACCGCCCATGGCGAAACTGTGCCGCAACCATGCAGACATCCAATGTGAGCGCGTCGATTAGCGCTGCCGTCCAATCTATGCACGGTAATGGAGGCTGTGTACGAGAAACATGTATGGTGACGCATACGAAAAGTGAGTGGAGGGGTTAAAGTGAGTGCAGGCTGCACATAGAACGGGAAGGTACCACCCACTACCCTGCACCGTTTCGAAGGAAAGAGCCGGACACCCACTACGACCCTGGTGACGATAAGAAGGGTAAGTAACCTAGATGTCTCCGTTATCCTGGGAACCTTCTTGGCCTTTGTTGCTGTGGGCAATGTAGACTGCGGCGCACCTGTTTAGTTCCTTCCTTGCGTAAGTGCTCGCGCGGGGTCGCAACATCACTGTGCTGTGTGGGTGAAGAACATGGGGCAAAAACCCTCTGGTTCGTTACGGCCGTTCCTTGCGCATGTACATGATCTACACGATCTACACGTTTCCAGTGTCCTCACCTATCGCACCTCTGGTATCTTCCTGAGCACGATCAGGTAGCCGGCGGCGTAACCAGCCCATCGCAATCCTTCGCTTCCACCTGGGTATCATCCTCCTTCTCTATCCGTCTCGACTTCGCACCGATCGCACCGCCAGGGTGATTCGTCCTAAACACAGCTTTCGTCTCATCTTGATGCAGCGCCTCGGCGACAGTCAACGCCAACATATCGCCCACCGCAATGGTGACGGTGGTGCTAGTCGTCGGCGCGCAGACCCCAAACGAGACCTCCTCCAACTCATGTATGGGCGCAGGCAGCAGTATGGAGTTGGGCCGGTCGTCGAGGAGCGGGCAGTCTGAGGGTTTCGTATGCGATGTGATGGCGAGGATGGGCGTGTGGGAGGGTATGTGTTCGAGGAGAGCCATGAGCTCTGCTGTCTTGCCAGAGTAGGAAATGAACATGATTGCGTCGTTCTACTTATATCAGTACAGCCCTTAACATCTAGGGTTTGGATATAACTTACCTTCCTGATGTCACCGAGATCCCCGTGCAGTGCCTCAGCAGCATGCATGAAGGAGCTCGCTATGCCCAAACTCTTCATCGTCGCGACCATCTTGCGCCCCACCAGTCCGCTCTTGCCCACTCCGCATATTATGAGTTTACCGCCAGTCTGGCTGGTCTTTGTGATGACTTCGACAGCCTGGAGGAGACCATCGCGCGCCACATGGTCGGACTCGTAGAGAAAAGTGACCTGCGAGAGCGCGGTGGCAGCAGTCGAAAGAACGTGGACGGCGCGCGAGAGCAGACGCGATCCTTCAGAGTCGCTTGCGGCTAACGGCGGGGTAAGAGGTTGGGTATCAGAGCCCGCTCGTTTTCTCTTCAGTGATGCTGGCGGGGACGATGTGCGTGATAGTGGAGAGGTCTCAAATGTCGCGGTCATGTTGGTGTGAAATGTGGAAGATCGGCGGACGTGACGTGAACGCAGGGTCAACTGCTGCTGTATATCAACAAGGCCCTGGCGATCTATGCGACAGGTCTACACATGCGCGATCTAGATTAGTCTTCCTCGGGCAGCATCGGAGGCGGATCCCAGTTTAGTAGGCGTAATACACTTATCGATGTAGCAGCGCGACGCGACACAACCACCAGACGGAGTTGCAACAAGCCCTGGAGGGCCTGATAGCCCCTCCATGATGACAATTCGTCGCATGCCGGCTCGAAACAGGCTTCAGGCCTCGTCCGCTTACTCGGAACATACCAGAAGGCCGAGGGCGCGAGCCAGACCAGTAGTCTATGGTGATAAAGAAAAATGGATGGCGATATCTACGCTAGAGATGACATGCATGCAGCATGGGCCCGCGACTAGGCCGGAAGCAAAGATAGCCGTTGTCATCAGTCGAGACCAACCATCAAACCACGTTTCTGTCACTGTAGCGTCTGATCGCGAGGAATAGTCGTCCATGTTTAAGGTAGGGAACTGCATACGTGCGTACACGGCAAACCGCTAGGTCCCGCTATGCTGAGGGCGGAGCGCCCGCTGCTTCGGTGAGTTTTGCCCGCCGAGCCCCCATACAAACCAGCCCCTCCTCCACCCCGTCAAGCTTTGTCATGCCCAATTCCTTCCTGTAGAGCGCTTGCGCTTGCTCGCCGCCGGTCAAGAGGACCATCCACCGGAGGTTTTCCATTCCGGCGCAGATCTCGCGACAGCATGCGATGAGCCATTTGCCGAGTCCTTGGCCCTGGTGTTCGGGGACGAGGTAGACGTCTGTGAGGTAGGCGAGCGTCGTGTAGTCGGTAATGAAGCGCGCCATCCCAATAGGCTTCTTGATGCCGTCCGAAACAGAGTATACACCGAGGGTGAGACTGTTGTCAAGCATGGTCGACAGGTCCGTGAAAGAGAGCGGTTTCGCCCAAAACATTGCGTCCGTCGCGTAGGCTTCCTGGACGAAGGTGTACGGAAGGAGCGACCGGTCGGAGGATATGAGGTAGGTGCCCGAAGCGACAGTGCGCTCCCATTGGAAGGTTTTTGAGTCCATCTTGTGCTTGGATTGATGATTTAGAGTGTGTGGTTGCAGATGTTGGCGAGCAGCTTCCCAATATACCTTTCGAGTCAACAGGTCCTGTGTTCGGAGATATTCGCGACCCCTCGCGCCCTATACGCCGACACCACCCAACCACCATGCGACAACGCGACGACTTCACCTCCATTCTCCGTGCTGAACCTGGAACATATGGCATGCGCGAATGGATGCCGCGATGCAGAAGCGAGGAGGTAGTCACCGCGACTGCCTTTTTCAAATGGCGGCACTCATGTGAGGAAGGTGCATACATACGCGTACACCGTTGAGATTATGAGAACAAGTAGTTGATTGCACGCTACATCTAGCATACGCCTGTTCAATCGCGCTTACCTACTCACTTGTAATACGCTGTGAGGATGTTCACTCCCGGTCGCATTATGGCCACCTGCAGTCACGTGCCGATCACGCCCCTGTTCTTGATCAGTAAAGCTTTCTAACACCAGCAGGACTGACCTACAATCGCGACCTTCGCAATGCGCCATCAGCGTGTCTTTCCAAACGTCTCGGTCCAGGGTGGCGGGAGTGACGCGAAAGTCTTCATACCCATCCAGCGCCCCATACAACTCATAGCCAGCCTCGATCAGCTGCAGCATCAGAGGAAATAGCGCGCTTATGCGTTCCGAGAGCAGGAACATGTTGAATTCCTCGTCATACGAGTATGCACCTGGGCCATAAATGTAATCTACTCGCAGGTGGAAAACGATCGATGCGCCAGGCGCGAGCTTGAAGAGACACTGCTGGAGCGGAGTGACGTTGTCTTCGTCTTCTTGTTCGCACACTTCGACTTCGAGATGGCGCAATAGACGATCGCTTTCCAGACCGAGACCCCAGATGTCAGTTTCGAAGAACTCGGCGACCTCCGCAGGTGTGAGGAACAGCCACAATTTGGTATGATAATACCAGCGACGTGCAAACTCGCTCATAGTGTCCAGATCAACAAATTTCTCGCTACACATATGCGCGTATCCGTATCCGCGTTCCTCGGCGAAACCCGCAATAATATCCCGGTATGGCTTGTCGACGTCATCGAGGTCATCGTCGTTGATGGAGAGAGACTCATCTCGAGCAGGGGAGAGGATGTGGTCGTATATCATGTCCCGGAGCTCGCGGGGAAGCTTATGTTGCATGGCGGTACACAATGCCCGACAAGACTGCTGGGCGTAGTGTTCGACATGAGCATCGGCGAAGTCTTCGTATTCTGACAGCGTACGATCCAGACTTGCGATTTGGGACGCCGTGAGTAGTGGACTGTTCTTGTCCAGAACATGGTCGATAAGTGCGCAATATCTGAGTGTGCTGGTCCTCATATTAGTACTGAACAACCACTCCATTAATGACCCAGGTGTCTACATTGCCTTCAGGGTTATCGCGACTTTCATTTTTGTCCCCATGTATACTGCAGCTCGCCTGTTCAGATTCTTGTTTGAGGCTTTTGAGATGACTTACATGTACACGTTTTCACGAGTCAAATCGACTGTGTGAGCCATGTTGCTTTCGCTTTTGGGGGGCTTAGATGGTGGGGTTGAAGTTCTAAGAGATTTGGTTGGGTTGAATCAGGTCTGCAGGCTACATTAAGCTAAAACCTTGCAAAGTAGATAGCCTAACGTTAACGTAGGCTCTAGGCTGTTTGGGCTTTTTCTAGGTTAGCGTGACTGACCTGTAATCCACATATTTCACTCCGCAGGATGAGTATCTGGTCCGTGTGATCTTTCCCTTCACGTGCACTTTGGATGACTGATCGCAACGCCGCGCTGAGGAGAGCACCCACCCGTCGGTCCCTACAGTCTGAACTACCCGCCCCGACCTTTCTTCAATCACCTTCACGACTCACTTGTTATCCAGCCATCGCCATGGAGGTGCGCACTCCGCCCGCTGTAGGATTCTTTCTCGACCATGAATACGTTTCCCAGTAAGTTCCATCTGGGATCCACGAAGCTAGCATCTGGGCAGCTGCTAATGGTCCCAGTACCCTCGGGCATATCCGTATCCTGAAGCACATCGAAGCACCCGACCGAGCTAAGCTCAATCGCACAAGGCCTCATCAAAGGCGTAGTAATCTTACAGCAAAGACCCGACAACGATTCCAAAATCTCAAGCAAAAGCTGGCCAAAATCACAACAAAGCTAGACCAGCTCGAGGACGTTCTCCAGCAGTACTTGAAGGACTTCATAACGCACCGTCATCAAATCATTCTGGAACTATTTCAGACGAAGTTCGCCCGAGAACTTCGCGATGAGGTATACGGCTATATCCTCCGTGATCAGATGGCGATCAGTATCAATCATCATGACCTAGTGGCGTCTGCCTCACCAGCATTCGCCATTCCCGGTCACACGAGCGCAAGTCGTTCCAAGCACTTCCAGACGTCACTCACACGCAATGGCTACGGCCACTTACTTGAAGCGAGGGCGATACTCAAGGACACGATGCTGGAGCTAGCTCATGCATGGTACAGGCTCTCCACGTTTCGCTTCATGCACGCCCTCCACGTCGAACTATTTCTTAGAACCGACTTCCATGGCTTCGGCCTCGATACGCAGAAGCTAATCCGGAGTATTGAGGGTAAAGTAGCCGCCACGGATAGCTCTTGAGCTATTTTGCTAACTTTTTACTAGTATGTGTTCTCCTTGCAATCGGATCATCACGAGACAAGCGCGCAAACAAGAAGATGTGTTCTCCTTGCTACGCTTTAGCTAAGGCAATTCGAAGACATCTTGTTATCTATACTAACAGCTTGATAGCTATTCACCCCTGTCAACTCATCTGGAGATTGCGTCAAACTAGCCAAAGACTTGGCCGAGCTTCACACTCTCAAGACTGGTGCCAACATTCTGCTCAGCTTCCAAGCTATACCGACAGATGCAGTGAGAAGGGCAATGGCAGATTCCAGCGCAGCAATCCAGCCTCGGGATCTCGCACTCCTATTCCCGGGCATTCAGAAGTTGATTACAGCCGAATATCGTGTCACGGTGAAGCTGGGCTACCACTTGAAGTTCAAAGTTGTGAGCGAGGAGCTGACGGAGGAGTGTTGGAAGGAGAAACTCGAGGATCATGACAAAGTAAGTCCCTTCCTTGGTGTGCTGATAGACACTCGCTAAACTCGTCCCAGGTCATGCTTGCGAAACGCGCCCTCCGTGAATGAGCGGCTAGTGATGATTCTGGTTCGTCTGACGAGTTTTATGGGTCTGCGTTGGAGACTTCAGGTTCATGATAGATTAAGAATTCCAAGGTTATAGCCTGCGTTAGAGACGACAGGGTGATGAAAAAGGAAGAATGGCAAGGTCATAGCTTGTGCTGGAGACGACATGGCGATGCAAGGGTGCGGCGGAGAAGATCGAAAGACCCCGAGACGCTCCGGACGTGGTTATCAAGTTTCTTAGGTACAGATTAGTCCGTTTGTATTCTCCAATCGGAGTTGTAGTGGCGCTGTCTCCTCGCCGGTTGATAAGCCAGTATCTTCTCCACCCACAAATCATAAGTGATCTGTTCCTCGTTATTGACGGAGAACTCCAAACCATCATCCACCTTGAACACCAAACGGAGCCCAGCTGCACATAGCTTCTTGAATGTATCGAAGAGTCCGCTCTCAAGATCCTTAACAAACTCCAGTTTCTCGGTCACGCCGCGCTCCCAAAGAATGCGTTTATCTCGTGCCCATAAGGCCACCTCCATGATGCCATGTGAAAATGCGCTCCGGCGGGACCTGCTTCTAGTTGTTTTGTAGCTGAGAATCCCGAGCCTAATCCTGGTACCTTGCTTGAACTGCAGTAACTGTTCCATTCGGTGGCGCAGCAGTGGCAGTTGCCATGGCGGTACACCATGGCGATCTCGCGCGACGAAAGCCATGGACATCTTAAATTGAACATTCCTGATATGGTCGCGTGGCACAATGCCCAGCTGCCAGCGATCTTGGGTAGCGAGATCGACGACGAGGGATAAGTCATCGGGTTCCCAGATGGCGAAGGTATTGACTCTGTACCAGTGCTCCACTAGTTCAACCAAGAACTTGTGGCCGACACGCTCGCACAGCCAGATGTCTGATAGATCCAATCGCGGACATTGCAGATCGAACGTCCAACGTTCGCGTCTCTGTATAGACGAACAGGCTCTTCCGCGTTGACCAACGTATGTACAACCTTGGCCATAGTCGTTGTAGTGAAGGTGGTCGTGATCTAAGATCCCAACGAGCCTAACGGTACTCGGTACAACAAGATATCCATAAATCTGGTCCCGAATCTCTCGCGCTGTAATCTTCTCGAGAAGTCCGTGACTTATAGAACGACGGACTTCTCTGTTGTAGTTGGACTTGGAAAAGATGCGTTTCCTCTTCAGTCCCTCAAGATAGATTTTGGGAGAAAGAGACTCCGCGTAGCTCTTCCAGACTTCCCAGGCGATGTGTATATCGTAGGCGTAAGGAGTGGAAGCAAGGCGAGCCTTTCCGAGCGATAGTGCTTTGACAATAAGGGGTGCTCGTCCTTTATCGTGGAGTAAAGTCTTGATCCTCTTTGTAGAGGGCGCTAGTTTGGCCCAGTCTCTTGGAATCATCAGCAAGGAAAGCTGTATCTCAAATAGGGTTTGCCTTACTCGTCAAGCATACCACGAACTCGCTTGAGCGCCCCAGCCGACGGTACTGGATTCTCTAGATGAGGTGTCGCCATGGTCTAGAAATGCTGTGGTTTGAGCAAATCGAGTTGCGCGCAAGGTGAACTCCGTAACATATACATATTCAGACTCCTACCGGGGTGCGGTGCAACTTCGGAAATGACGAGTTGGTTCATCGATCGGGTTTCGTGGTAGCATCACGCTATACAACAAGAGACGTATGACCCTCTTAGGAGCCTATATCACCTTGGGCTTTGGCTGCTCCTTTTCTTGCACACTGAGGTAGATGGCAGCGCACCTGTTCAGGATCCTTTTTGGATAGGTAAGATGGCAATGTCGTTGCGATCGCTCAGCTTGGGCGTGCAACACATTGAGCAATACCGGCTCGAATTCGTGAGTGTTGCAACATCAGCCGCCGTGTTCGAGTTGCCCGGATGCAGCCAGTAATCGTGTTTGGGTGTGACTTAACGCGTGATCACGTGAACAGTCTTTGCCAAGGATACTCCCATGATCGGCATTATGGGCAGCCGTCAAGAACGACGTGGTATTTGGCTAGGCGATCGCATTCTCTGCCGACGCAGGACGGCTCCATGCGCGATTGTTGTCAACTCGTTGATGGGGGCCCAAAGAGAGCTCTGCGAGGATGTTGATGGATGGCTGGAGACGTGCATGTGAAAGCCTCGGTCTCAAACTTTCAGGGGCGATGACGCCATCGCAGGGGAGTCGCACCCCATCGCGCCTGCACTACGCGTCTTTCAATAATTCTCACCACCTTACTTCACCACTATTGCAGTTCATTGTCGCATTGATCAGACATTATTCATTGTTATGCTGTTTATCTAGCTTTTACTTTCTTCTATTGATGCATCTAGATGGAGATCCACCTTCCCATCCAGGTATCCACGATTTGCTTCGCCTCGTCGACCAGACCCATGTCCAGCAGCAGTTGCGAAGTGCCGCGCACGGCGGAGTCAAGTGCTGAGAAGATCCAGGCGTGTGTGTAGCTGGTGTGCTCACCGATGAAGATGGTTTGGGCTTCGGTCTTGTAGTAGGCGGGCAGGAACAGGTCTTGTTGGCCAACGAATGGGGAAGCCCAAGCACCAGCTTGGTGCTCGTCGGTCTCCCAGCACTGCCGCTCGTATGCACCAGTCCACTGCTCGGAAGCCACATCGCCATGAATCTCCACCATCGCCCGCTGGACCATCGCTACGTGGTCTTCTTCGCTGAGCGCACCCACTGAGCGCGCAAGGGTACCAGAGATGTACGATCCGAGGATGACACCGGGCCCAGTTGAGTTGACCTTGTACGCGGGGTAGCAAACGCTGCCGATACCTGCGATGTCGACTGAGCCGCAGCCACCGATGATGGGCTCCGGGAGGTGTTCCCAGAAACGAGTCTTGTAGTGCAGAGAGACCTTGCAGGACTGCTGGTAGTTCATCTCGCTGATGGCGCGCGACAGAAGCGAGGAGTACTGGGGAAGATCCCAGAGCCTGACCTTGGAGAAAGGCACCGCAACGACTGCGTAGTCGTATTCCTCACTTTCCGGTTCCATGGCGAAAGGATCTTGGCGCCATTGGACAGCGATCTTTCCGGTGCTCTCATCGTGCTTCAGACCGGTTACCTTGCGCCCTAGAGTCAAACGGTCCTGGACGTGGGGGTAGAATGCACGCGGCAATGACTCCAGACCCTTGTCAATGGTTCGCCAATCCGTGGCTTTGAAGTATACAGTGTCGTATTCCCAGATCGGAGCGTCGGCGTTGCCGGTGATGTAGTCCACAACATCATCGCTGGCGTTCAGTGCGTACTTGATGTACGCAGCCTCGGACCAATGGAAGAGACCCTTGTCGACGGCATTCTTGTGAGCCTTGAAGACATTGGTGGCGATCTCACGCTCAACTTCCGGTGTGTATCCAACGAATTCTTCGTATGCCTCCTCCGCCTTCTCCACGGCCTCCTCATCTGGGCCCTCAGCTGCTGGCAATGTGTAGGCTGTTGCGTTGCTCTTGATCTGCGCTGCGCTAGGGATCCGGCCGTTTGGCAGACGGTACCCATTTGAGTTAGCGGGCAGGTTTGGGCTTGATTGGATCCAGTTGATGAAATTGACAGCAAGATCGCTGGTGTTGCCTCCGTTCATCTGGTTCAAGACGTCTCCGAGCTGGAAGACCATCTTGTGGTCATTGATTTCCAGTGTTTCGTTCTGGTCCGGGTAGGTGATCGAGACGGGGAATCGCATAGGCCCCATCTCTTGGTACTGGTATTGCTCGGGTGTGCTGCCTGCTAGGTACTTCGTCCTGATACGGCCGCCAATACGCTGCGAGGACTCATGGATATGCCAATCGTGGATGCCTACGGAGTCGAGGAGAAGACTTGTCATCAACCCCGACATGCCTCCACCAACAATGGCGATCTTTTTGCTCTTCTCGACTGCGGCGTACGATGCGTTGTTTTGCTTCGCCTCCATGTAGGCTACACCGTCGAACCAAGGACCCATGGCATCAGCCACGTCGGAGATCTCCTCTCGTTTCCTTGGTGGATGTTGGATCGAGATGGGCGCTGAGCTGCCAATCAAGTTGGATCCTGAGTAGGCGTGAAGGCATCCGCCGTGGACAGCATCATCTGGTACGATCCAGACGAATCGCTCGGGACGACTTGATCGCTTGATGTAGTGGGATGCCACGTCGTGGTGACCGTCGGCGTGGCTCTTCATGCCGCATTCGCCATACACCAGACGAATCTCGCCCTCGAAGTCATCGTCTCCGTAGCCGACATGGACGTTGTGTACCGAGTTGGATGTGACAGCCAGAGGCTTAAAGAAGACAACCTCCGATCGAGGAGCAACTGGGCTGGCAATAGCACCACCAGCCAAAGATAGGGCAGCCGAAGAGGCTGTGAAAAGACCCTTCATCGTGGTGTAAAGAAGAGATGGATGTGATGAGGAGTGTGAGATGAAGGGAAAGATGCCCTGCTCATATACGGATCTACATGCACGACCACAGCGGGCAGTACTACACAAGCTTACACCTTCTTTCGCATTCCCGTTGGTCACCAAGTCTTATCGTCGTAGGGCGTGGCTATGATCGTCGGAAGTTGTCGTTGCGACGGACCGTTTGCCGTTGGCCTAACAAAAATGCTATGCATTCGGCCGCGATAAGGACTACAGGGCGTCGCCATGCGCGACTTCTACAAGACTTTTCGTAAGTAAGATGGGGTACGCGACACGCCCAAATGCCTGTTACAGTTGACCCGCAGTATACCCTCGAAGCGAGGTGCAGTAGCGCTATGCAGTACGGGTGACAGTGTGGAGACTCAGCTTACAGAAGAGATGGCATTGTGGACTGAGGTTCCTACCAACGAAAAGATAACCCACATCGGATAAGACAGGAGTCTCGGCTTAGCTACGACCGTCATTCCGAGCGATCTCGGCTCTGATACCAGCGCTGCGTATGCAACTTCACGATACCACCTTGAACCATCCAATGCGATCCCCCTCGACGCCAAACATCATGGACCCCGCCAGGTCATTCGAACAAGCACGAAGGACGCAATTCTCACAAAACATGCCTCAAGATGAAGGCTACATAACCCATCGACTGCGTTGTTGCGAAGGTGACACAGAAGCGGGGTGCGTGCGATGATGTGCATGTTCGTCCAGCGCGACCCTACAACGCACTGAACGCGTTCATGTGGGGCTGAGCTACCAGCATGAGTCGGACACAAGATATGTCAAAAACGTGGCATAGAACTTCGTCCGGGAACAATGTCAAAACTCCGCAGGGAAAGCTTGTCCCTTCACGGTAGCAATAATTCGACAGGGGTCTGGATCCTCTCGGCAAATGAGCGGCAAGCCATGGATACCCCAGGTGGAGCCACGATTGCGATAACGCGCAACGGCTGGCCTAAACCCCGACTCTTATCTCAACACCCTGCAGCCTTTATCTCACGTTACGTCAGGACGAATGCGCGCTTCACAGTGCGCGTTAAACGCAGGATACAAATGCAGAGATATCTCGGCGCCCAGGCGAACTACATCTTCGACGGCCCTTCTCGCGATAGCTTAGCTGACCTCTGCTCCACCTCGCCACAAGTGCTATCCTCCTTCCTTTTCTAGTGCGTGCTGGATATCTACGCGGTTTTGAACCCCACGATGGCGCCGAAACGGTTGCGCGAGGCCCTGCCAACCTGAGTGTAGTGCAGGTAGTACAGTTCCTGGTGGACATTCCGGTACCTTGGAGCCGGCGGTGGACCGTTAACCATTACAAACGGGTCTGACTGTATCGCGGATCCTCAGCCGTGGCTGGAATCCAACAATACTGGCTGCATGTCGGAGTAACATTGGCAACGAGCTTTACCTGGTACATGGACACTCGCAGCTCTTGGAAGCCATGGCATTCGGTACAACGCGGGCGGTCAGACTTGACCGAACACGAAAGAGTCGGGAGATGATGATCCGCGAGCATTGCCAGCTCTTATAAGACTGTATAGGGCCAACGATATCGGAATACTCACATCATCGTACTCGTGCCTCTGTCAATACCCTCGCAGAACTCAATCGCTATACTCCATTCATCATGGTCTCTTTCACCTCCATCGTCACCACTTTCCTCGCCGTTACTGGTGCCGTAGTTGCCAAGCCAACACCAAAGCTCGCTGAGCAACCAGTTGTTACCTATCTTGGTACCCAAGGACCCATTCTCTGTATGCTACCAGCCGATGTCTGATGATTACGTGCTAATTACTGTCAAGCGAGCGGTGCATGGACATCTAAAGGCATAGTCTACACCTCTGGAACCGTACCTTCGTTCAATGGATCGATTGTAGCAGGTGGCATTGAAGCTCAAACGGTACTTGAGTTGCGTTCAAGTTCATCAAGGACTCATACTTACGCAATACAGGCCCAAGTCATCAAGAACATTGCGGTCATCCTCGAAGAAGCGGGTACATCATGGGACTACGTTATGAAGACCACTGTCTTCCTTGCCAACATGTCGGATTACAGCGCGATGAACGAGGTGTATGCTGCTATGCTGCCCACTCCCAAGCCAGCCCGCACGGCTGTTGAGGTCGGCAAGCTACCGGGTAACTTCTTGATCGAAGTTGAGGCCATTGCCGCCATTCCAGACTCATGAGGCGAAACAATTGTAAATAAGAGATAGAAACCAAGAGCGGTACCCCAAGCTGTATTGACAATGCGAAGTCTTCACAAGCGATACGAGTCAATTTTCCTTGACCTTCCGCGAGAGACGTAGATGTGACTATGCACATGGCGAGGTTCACACTACTCGAAGTCTTACGTCCAAATTACCGTACGATGCAAACCTGTGGAGGTGGAATGCCAACGGACTTGCTTTTGTTTCTACGGCGGAATTGGCTCCGCTCACGCATCGGTGAACCATGACGTTGAATGTGGGGTAGAACCAACACCATACTGCTGGAACAGCGCAACGTAGTACAAGACCAACAGGCCCGATATGATCGTATCCAGAACGACCGCAGCCTTTCCGCGATGCCTGAAATTCACGACCACGATGGCAAGCCCGTCCACCACCACATGGCACGTGTAAACGGCATCCGCCTCCACTACATCAAATCCGGATCCGGCCCACCCCTACTCCTCCTCCACGGCACACCCAAAACACACTACTACTGGTACCGCATCTTACCCCTACTAACCAAAAAGTTCACCATCATCGCCCCCGACCTCCGCGGTTTCGGCGCAACCGATAAGCCCCCCGCAAGCGAAGGCTACGATGGGCGCACCAACGCCAAAGACATGGCCGAACTCATGACCCAACTCGGACACGAGGAATTCTCCGTCCACGGCGAAGACCGCGGCGCAACATATGCCTTCTGCCTCGCAGGCCTATATCCCGAACGCGTGACCCACCTCTCCTTCTGCGAGATGCTACTTTCCTACGCCCTTACCAAACAAACGTTCTTCACGCGCAAAAACATCGCAGCGCAGTATAACCAAGCCGGCGTGTGGAACTGGCATATTCCCTTTTTTTGGCTGCCGCATGTACCCGAGATGTTGATTCAGGGGAAGGAAGAAGAGTTCTGGACGCATTTCATGAAGGCGGAGTGTTATAATCCTAGTGCGCTGGATCAGGTGGCTGTGAATGAGTGGGTGGGGTGTTTGAAGGCGCCGGGGGGGCTGAGGGGTGTGTTGGAGAGTTATAGGGCGCATTGGGTTAATGTGGATGTTGAGGAGGAAATTTTGACGGGGGGGAAGTTGAGGTGTTGTGTTATGACTGTTGGGGCGCCGGAGTGAGTCTGATGATGCAGTGTGTTGATGCGGCTTGATGCTGACAATTTCAGGTTTTTCGGCCCGCTGGTTAAGGAGCAGATGGAGTCTGCTGCTGAAAAGGTGCATATTTCGGAGGTGTTTGAGGAGTGTGGGCATAGCTTGGCACTTGAGCAACCGGAGAAGCTTGCCAATCTTTTGAAGAAGTTCATTCTCTAGACTCAATACGCTGGAAGCGTGATACTCAACATGAAGAAACTACCCATGTGAAGTCGATGCTCCGGCAACAACCTCCCCACCCCTTTCTCTAGCAACTAAACCCACAGTCTGTGGTACGACATCTACCGTCGCCGTAATAAGCTGTCAAGCACCTGCAGATATCGGGGGTAGCTTGTGTCTAGTGTTGATTAGAAAGTAAATTAGGAGACTCCGGATTGTAGGTCACTTACATCGAGACATTGCTCGTACCAGAGTGCGCAGATGTAGCACCATAAGAGCGGTTTTCCGTCGGCGGCTTCGGCCGCGACGGCTGCGTCGACTGCGGCGTCAATTGCAGTGACATCGGGGCGTAGGACCGATGATGTAGGGACTGCGATGGCAGTTGTGGCCATGAAGGCGGTGATGAGGGTGAGGAAGTGCATAGTAGGTGTCTATTACTGGAATAAGTTCTGATAGTTTTCTGCTCAATTGAGGTGTGAACTCTTTCAGACTGGTGTGATGGATTGTCTTTAGAGAGGTAGTACAGGCTCTTCTTATAGATGGGGAGGTTCCAATGCTGGCAGTATCGCGTCAACCGCGGCGCGAGCGCTATCACGGCGTGAACCTTCGCCGATGAGTGAAGGACGAAGTCGCGATTTAACCGCTGTATGTGTGAATGGTGGTCGCAAAAGCAGTGAACCCCCTTACTTATCATGAGGGGTAGTGTGTCGATTGACGAGCCTATGTGACGTATCATAATGAGATCGTTATCATCAGCAGGTGCGTCGTAACAGATCTGTCCCCGATCTTGTATATCGTGCCCCATATCGTATGGGTTCTCGTTGCGGCCAGATGTCGACAAGCTCAACACTCTTCAGTAGCTTGTTGCCCTGGAGAAGGTTCTAGCTCTTTTGATCCGTGTTTGCCCAGCCAGAGGGTACACGACCCGTATATCCGATGAGAATTGATAGGAGACGCTATTGCCTATAGCTCACAGTAGACTTTGGCAGTCAACGGCCTTCATCGGATCCTTGCACCGTTTCCATCTAGCTCTTCGATGCAGGCGTAGGTATACCTAGGTATTATGAGCTGCTCTTGTGTGAAACCTCCGCAGCTGATAGCGGCTTCCTACCGACAGCACATGCAACATAGCTAAAACTCCGCAACATCGTCTGTACAGTTGCGGCGTGGCACTGACGGCTCATGTCGATGACGTCGTGTCGCTGAACATACCCACCAGCGATTGAACAGTCAGGGGACCTCGGGAGTAAGGGCGTGAGTCACATCGGAGATGGTGTGCGGGACGTGGTAATCGGCTAGATCATGCGCCGGCCCGCTTTTGAGTCACACGAGGCAATCGAGATGCTGAAGGACGATGCATCACCAGGTGCGTGTTGAGACACCTGGGCACGCGTGGACGAAGACGACGTCACGTGGAATCTTATCGATAAGCTAGCGCCGGAATATCCTGACGCGGGCACCGCGAAACGTCACCTCACGACGCGTGCCATGGTTGCCTTCATCCTCCTTGTCCCCAATCGCGATCTGCCCATATGCCAACGACACCTGCTTCCTCTTTCGCTGGCAGTGTGCGCGTATGGTGTGAAACCCTGACCGGGTGACACGCGCTTGTCCTGTTCCTGTTCCGCTAGCTACCAGCTCCGCCGCCGGGAACGCACGATCGAGTCCTTTTCGCTTGCCGCTGACGCATCGGTCTCATACACCTAGCTCATACGAGCGCATTCGGACAGATATATATCGCTCGAGTAGTGGGAAGCCGGTTGTTGCTGGTAAATGCCGCAAGATCGCTACGGGAGATCATGCTGAATGCATGCTGCTTCGGCGCTGAGGTCGCCAAAGGGCGGGCCCCACCATCCTCAATACACATTCGGCGATGGTGACTTTCCAGTCATGCTGGATAATCGCCGTGTGGAGCGCACCTTGTTGGGCCGTCCATTCAGGTAGCAGACAAGAGCGAGGAAGCCTCAAGGCAGAAAGGGCGGCTGTGCTATGCTCCTTTCATACGCCTGCTATATCCCGCTTCCCGATTGGCGCATCGCAATATTCTGGCAACACTTCATTCGAAGAAAAACCTGACGCTATGATGCCTACGTTGACGTTAGGTCATCTACTTGGCAAGCTTTCCTCTTAATGTAGGCTGCAAACCCAACGCAGCATGCAGCGCATACCTCCGCATTCAATATATAGTAGTAAAGAAAGCGTTCAGCCCTGACGGCCTTCATTCCAGAACAGGCCAGCGGCATGCGGCACATCCTATCAGGCTGCTGCGATTTGAGATTATGTCGATTTGCGTGGAACCGTGGAGTCATCAAGTGTGGTGGGGGGAGTACATATAGAGTCCCGTTCCATGGTAAAGGCGGCTTAGCGAGTATACCTGCCCCTTGAATGCTTTGTGCAGCCGCCAGACCCCAAGCCATTCACGTGTGCACGCTAGCGTAGATCAGTCTTCGGAAGCCGCATAACAGCTCAACCTGCCGCACTGTCCTCGCTGATTCCAACCTCATCGCACTGCCACCACGCACATAAAAGCTGCTCAACTCCCGCGCTGTCGCGTCAAGCACGACTGCACCCCGCACGCCACACAAAGCAACAGTCGACCTGCTTCTTCCGCACGACATTGTACCTCAACGACTGCACCCTCTGATCGCGGCATTCTACCTGGTGAATCCTAGTGCTCCCGATTAGCGCATGCTTTCACCCCTGTCGTGCGTTGGCTAAACCCACCCCACATCGCGCCACCTGAAACAGGTACATCGTCAAAGGACATCACCAGTCACCGATCCGATTGCATCTTTCTCACACATACTTTAATCGACCGCGACAAATACTCAACCCCCTTGTAGCCGCCATGGCAAGATTTGACGACTTCCCGGCAGAGTTGCGCAACATGGTATACGATCAGCTTCTCCGCGATCGTCATACTCAGCAGCCAACTCACAACTCTCTTGCACTCTTCACCGTCTCACACCAGGTGCATCTAGAGTCTACTTCTTACTTCTACAAGAACAATCCCATCAGCACCGTCGCCCCGTCGTCGCCTATAAACGCTAGCGCCACCGTGCTTCCTCCTATCGCCGATAGGTACCTTCGATTCCTAAGTCGACTCAACGTATCTGCCACGATTGGGAGAACGAATCCGGAAAGAGAGCGCAAGATCGCTGATACCATAGCATCACTAGCTACTATCGGCGCAGCCTTCGAGGACCTGGAAATTTGCATTCAATCCTCCTTATCAAGGCTTACGAATTCACGCGTCGATGACTCCGTATTACACGCCAACCATCCCATCACGGTTTCATTGCGACGACTGCTCGATTCTGGAGTGGCAAAAGTTTTGCGCCTCGATCTCCACAAAGTCTGGTTTGCGCCCGGTATCGCCCAAGACCTTCACGTACGATACGGCACTCGATTCCAGTTCGTGGGTGGCAGCAATGCTATCATGGACCCACTCAGCATGGAAAGGTCTCTCACTGGCGTTTCTTCAAGCTCTCATCTGACCACCTTAGGTGTCGATGACGAAGTCATGGCCAACGCTTGCTCGGACGATGCTTACACTCCCCGGACGCCATCTTCTCTTCCTTCCTCGATTTGTTCACCATTCCAAGATCTGGACATGTTTTCGGTGACGTCGTTCGATCTCAACTCCGATACTACTACCGACGACGAAGGGTCTATGGAGCACCCGAATGAAGGATCGTTCTTCTCTGGCGCCGACATCGAAGAATGGGAGGCCTCAACACAGGCAGCGGAACAGGAAGAACCGAAACACCCGTACGACATCGAAATCGATGAAGACGAAGACGATGATGAGGATGAAGAGATGGAAGACATATCGCAAGATGATATGGAGGCGATATTTGGCAATCTGGAGGAGACCGCTCATCACGTTGCCAATGATGCTGATATTTCATACATGACTAACTTTGCGCCTGAGCTGCTTTTGACTCGGCACAATCTTGGTCATCTGGAATGAGGCTTACGTGGTACTACTACTAGGTCTAGGATATGGTGGACTTCCCATGATGTCAGTGCGTGTTGTACAACAACCATGATTAGGCATGATTGCAGCGAGCATGTCGCGTGCAATTTGCGGTTATGGCATCTTTCCTTTATCCGGCACTCAGCATACAGCGATCTTCAGCACCGAAGCGTGCTCATCGCGTTTTACACCAGCGAGTGTTAGCATTTGTTAACGGCGTTTTCTTGGTCTTTCACATGTATCGGATACCCGTGCGCCGCCATTACCAGCATTAAGGCGTTTTTCTTTCATTCCACGACGATATACTGGCACGAAAATCGCCACGTCTCTTTATAGAAATTACCGATCGAAAACATACCTTCCATCCCATCTCACTTCGGCCTGCCGATGTCATCATACCTGAGTCATCGGGCATGACTCCCATAAACTTACACCCTCATTGCTAATCAGCTTTCCGCAGCACTAGTATTCTCCCTTCATCATCCCCACCGTAGCTCTCTGCGGTCAGCGACATGGGGAATGATCGATGCAGACTTCAGAAACCCCGCCTTCCCGATTCCCGTGACTCACACCACGACGCGACCATGCCGCAGCCGGAGAACCCCTTCGCTCACTTCTTTCACTCCCAGGCACGCCGCAGATCAGAGTCGGCTGCTATCCCAATTCACGACCGCGATGTCAAGCGCGATACGGCGACAAGCTCTACGGCGCGCAACCCTTTTGCACCACCGGTTCCACCAAAGGACGAGCCGCATAAGACTTCGTCCACTTCATCCGCGATAAGTGAGACAAGGAAGACTCTGTCCGCTCTGGAGAAGGAGTGGATGCTGAACGACTGCATTCAGCCGACATTGGCACGTGAAGATAAGCTGAGGCAAGAATACTCACCGAAGAGTATGAGGGCGGTAGATGGAAGCGAAATTCGGGAGGGAAGGTCACCAGCCAGCCGAATACATCCAGCTTTGAGGTCAATCTCATCACCCCCACGAAGCTTCATAGCCCTCCGAGAGAGTGTACAAGATAGCGGGGTCGACGTATTCAGTCCTGTAACCTCCAGCGACGCAACATCAGAGAACGCCAACAGCGAAGTCAAGTCGAAGGCTACAAAGCGCGATACCGTCGCCGATCTCTTCAGCGAGATCATGGGAACCGGTAAAGCGCCACGCCTACCTCGTCAGAAAGTGCTAGACGAAGTCTCTACACGTTCCGCCGTGCCACCACCCCTGCGTATACCCAGCAAGCCCAAGCCTTCACCTCGTGGTAGCGCCCTACCGCCGACGCACAAGTACAACAAGCTAGAGCTAGGCGGCCGTCCCTCACTCCAGATCGTAACGACGTTCGCCGAGCCCAGAACCGCACCAGAGCCCCTCGCCAATCGTCGCAGTTACACAAAGCGCATGAGTCACCAGCACGGTCGTAAGGATAGACCAGCACGCGCATCCATGCTGCGATGGAGTCTCTTCCCGAAAGACACGACAGTATCACTGCCGCAAGTACCAGAACCACGGAATGAGACTCCGCCCATACCCCGGAAGAGCAGCAAGAGAGGCAGAAGTATCACCTTGGAAGAGCCATTGCTACCCAGGAAAAGTACACCTCCTCTTGGAGAAAGTGTGCCACCGCCTCTGCCTGTCACTAAACAACGGCGTGCGCAAACCTTTCCTGCGCAAAAAAGCTCTCACAAGTTGCGAAAGGATTCAGACATCCGTCTTTCACCCACACTACCGCAGCGCAGAGCCACGCATCACATCACTGTGAACAGGATGCGCGATCCAGACGAGGCCTTCGAGGAACTCATCGCGCTTCGCAGACGTGCGACCGCTGATGTTGGCGGAGGTGCACCCACCGTACCTGCCAGGGTGAATAGCAAACCCCACAGCGTTAGTGGCGGTAGAGGAGGCGATTGTTTTGGCCTATACACCACAGCAAAGAGTCGCGTCGATGACATCGTAGAAGTAGTGCGAAGCGTGAGAGAAAAGAACAGGGCGAGGAAGAAGCGGGAGAAGATGATGGCGGAGGTGAGGAGAAAGTATGAGGAGATGGCTAGTGCTACTAGTAATCAGACGGGTGGAGAGGGAGGGTATAAGTGGTTGTGATTGGAGATGTGATGGGTTTTACTATGTTGATACATCTATGTTATACTTTATCTGGAGTTTCATCATATTCATCCTTTAGCGTCTTTCGACTGTGATGATGGCCACACGAAGTTCTTCGCCTTGCCTTCTCGCAGGTCTTCAGCTGTAGGCGGGATCGTGGGTTGGCGTATGGGTCGTTCCCGCCCATCCGACGAGTTAGCTGAGGAAGACTTGAGTTGTGTCTGTGGTGTAAACGTTGCCGCGCAAGGGTTCAGAATCTGTGCGACTCTTGCTAGGAATTCTGGGCTGAAGCTGGGTTCTGCGTTGGGTGATGTCATAGTGCTGTTGTGGGGTTGGAACGGCAAGGGTGACTAGATGTATGGGTGGGAATAAATGGGTAAAGGAACAAACGCAGTGTTAGTGATTGTTGTGTGCGACAATGTCTAATGCGGTGGGCGCGTGACTCAAGCAAACAAGTTGTGGTAGTTAAAGACGTGTTCCATACCTGTCTCTTGTGTTGTCGCAGCAGCTGGGGGATTGTGGATACATGCTTAAAGAGTGTTTTGCAATTCTGAATACGATGTGATCTTCTGCGCTGAACTACAGCACCTAATTATCTTTGCCTGCTATTGATGTACTTCACGCATCCGCCCGCGTAATTCCATCGTGGCGCAGAACCCAAAGATCGTTCAGCCGAGGTGTACCCGTCTACCGGCCTTTCATTCGCTGCCTCTCCTACAAACTAGGAATCAGTAGAACGTGCCAATAAAGACCCGATCTCCATGTTCTTAACACGACTACTCTTCTTTGGGACCGCGGGCCTTGGTTTTGGTGATAAGCTGCCAGAACTACGTTGGCGTGAGGAGGATCTAGAGTGACTCTCTGAGCCATGGGCATAACCCCCGTGAACCGCTGTTTCAATGACTGTTGCTAGGGAGCCGATAGCGTAGCATATGAGGCGGATGGAGCTGCCAAGGAAGGAGGGTGACAACGAAGTAATCGCAGTACAGATCAAGACCGTGGCGAGCGCGGCGGTGATGGGATGAGCACCGAGGATGTATAAGATGCCCTCGTAGCACGCGAGTATGACCCAGACTACCACTGCGGTGAACATAGCGATGCGTAGTCGTGTGGGGACATCTTTGCCGGGATTGTCGTCTTCTGGGATTCTTTCGAGTCGTGCCTTGCGGCCGGGTCTGTCGTCGGCAAGGGGAGCTCGGATCTCTTCATGCCCACTTGGTTGGCTGCTGGTGTCGATAGGATCAGACTTGGTCGGCGCGGGAGGTTGTGTTGGCAAAGGATGAGCCGGCGACTGTTCGATTTGGTGGTGGCCTACTTCTGTCATTGTTCACGGTAGCTGTGACCGAGTTGTATGGCTTATAGTGTAATGAATCGAGAAGGAAAGTGGTGGCGCAACCCGATATACATACTGAGCGGAGAGAGAAGTTTGCTTCGTCTCAAAGAGAATGGGCGAGAAAGCGGACGCAAGACGAAGGAAAACTACAGCCAAACAACATCAATAACAAGACCCTACAAGAAAATCAGTTCTCTGACGTCCATTCAAGCACTGCGCTAAGATGGGTAAAACCCGAGTGGCAGATCAGGCATCCAGTTCCTGTAGACCTGAGTATCGGTTGGCGTTTGCATGCATACAATGCGCACCAGGCTACGCCGCATCAGGTCTATAAAGCAACGTCACGAAGTCAGTTTTAAGTTAAGAACACCCGTGCAGCTAGTTACCGATAGTCAGAGTTGTGTCGCGTACTCGATGTTTGACAAGTCGACGACACCACACGGCAGGCTGACGACGAGAATGTAGGAAATAGACAGCGGCCCCAGTGATGATCACTGATCAAGGCCAGTGATGATACCTAGGCTATCCATCGTAGCCCCATAGGTGTAGTAATCACCGAGCTTATTGCATTGACGCTGACAATGTCGAACGTTTGATTGCTCCACGGAAGTGCGGAACGCCCAGTCAGCAGCCGCATATTGTGGCACCGCCCAGGAAACACGGCCTTCGCTGCAGTGGACACAGGTTCGTTTCAGACAGCAACAGACAGCGGCGTCGGATGCGGGGTGGTTCTGCATGTTGGAAAGGAGGCGTTGGCTTATCGGGAACAGCGAAGATGTCAGGAGGCGGGATGGAGATGTCGAGTGGGGCGGGTAGCCAGGCGGGGAGATTACCAGTTTCTGGTAGGCGTCGCCCCAATTTGGACCCTTTGCCACCATCTTCGCTCGTCCGGTCGCACTGGAAATGGCCTCGAGCCCAACACGTACAACAACAGTTGTCCTCTGTTCCTCGGAAAATATCAACAGCTTCGACTTTGTCTATATTGATGCGCTGTCAGCCACAACGGCACATGACCGCCAACTGCACTGTGATGCCGTGCCAGCCGTTTACCAGCGCGGCAGGAACCGTGCATCAACACCATTTGGAAAGATTCACGGCTCAGCAGCGGGCCAGCATCTGATTCGCCCCAAGACGGGATCCAGAAGCCACTTTAGCACCGCCAGTGGATCCAGGTTCGGGGGCGTCTGGCTGCAGGGACACCGCAAAAGGCTGAAGGGCCTGCCAAGCGCAATCTCGCCGGCCCCCAGCGCCCCATGCCACCTCCTGCGCGTCTTGGCTGGTGCTGACGAGCTGGCGGGTCTGTCGTCTTTTAAAATGTGCTGATCCCCCGACGCCCTGCCACAGCACGCTGCACCCCCTATCGCCATCGTAACATCTCCGTCTGCACTCTCGCGTCGCTCGTTTGGATCTATCCTCGTTCCTGGATCTACGCCGCCCAAGATGATGCTACCGTCGACTGGAGGTCGGAGCCCGTTGCTCGCGCTCTCGGTGAGCGCTGGCTGTGTCCTGGTATTCATCTTCGCCTTCATGGCTTGGCAGAGTCCACCCCGGGTGACTTTCCCACATGGCCAGTCTAACTTGTACGTGCTGTCAATTCATGGTTCTTGGGATGGAAGGGCCATGGCCTAATCAATGCTTTTCCGGCGGAAGCTAACAGACCCTACAGAGCTGCAGCCAGCGCGCAGACCGACTCGACCATTGGCGATGTCATCAAGCTACTGTACCAGAACCTGAAGGTGTCACCGACTGAGCCCTTCATTCGCGAACCAAATGGCAGCCACATCACGTTGCCACCGAACCCGCGCTACAAGAAGAACCTAGGCAGCGACGTTCTGATTCTGGATCTGGAGACCCGTCCCCTCAAATCTACTGAGGAGTACGAACGGGGCGAATATGATTGGCGCAACATCAACCACGTTTCTGGCGGCATCTTCAACCACTACACGTATGCGCTTGTCCACGGCTACGACTACAAGTTCGTACAAGCCCGCGAATTCGAAGACCGACACGCTACCTGGATCAAGCCATCTGCACTTGCAAACCACATCAAGGACTACAAGTTCATCATCTTCCTCGACGCCGATGCCGCTTTCCGCTTCCTGCACGTCCCTGTCGAATGGATGCTCAACCACTGGGACGTAAAGCCGCACCACTCCTTCGTCATGGCCAAAGACCCTTGGAGCGCGAAAGAGCCCCAGTACAACTCCGACCGCTTCAACCGCACCTACACCAACACCGGCTTCATGATTGTCCAGAACAACGAGCAAACCCTGCCCATTCTCAAGGCATGGCACGAGTGCCCCGACGACACCCGCTACGCAAACTGCTCGCAATGGAAGCAACCCCGCTTCCACGAGCAATCCGCTTTCGGCGAGTACATCCGCTACGACTACGAGCAATACATCAAGGAGCTTGAGTGTGGAGAGGCCAATGGCTTCCCCGGTGTCGAAGTCAGCAACTGCCAGGGCAAGCTCATCCGCCACTACTGGTTCGAGAAGAGCAACGTCAAGATGGACTTCCGCGAGAACATCATGAACGCACTCACACTTCCGATACAAAAGATCTTCGCGCAGAACACGAGTGGCGTCGTATACCAGCAGGAAGAGAATGTCATACTACAATAGCAACGGCTTGCTCTACTGGCAAAGCAAACATAATACGTTTACGAAGAAAGAGGAAAGGGCTTATCGCATAGCATAGCGTTGCATTACCAAGGCGTTTTCCAGATATGGGATGGGCAATCATTTGTTATCATGTTTTCGGTTTTGGTTCAGTTCGGGCTGGGTGGTTTTCGCCCCGATTCATTTTACCGTCGCACTTTCGATCTGGGTCTTCCGACGCGATGATACCCCAATACGAGTCTCCAGTTCACACAATCAATATTATTCACACAACGCTGATATCCCGTTGTTGCGCCAGATTACGTTGCCTTGTTTCGAGTTGCTGCGCTTGGCTTCCGACGCTGTGACACCCGGGGCCAGTATCACCTGCCGAACGAGGTATACTCCCCCAGCCGATCGTACAGCTTACCACGATTGAGACGCCCATCAAGCGCATCACCAACGGCACGCCTGAGAGCTACAAAACAGGATCTCTTGCCCAGCCCAGCCGCTTATCACCGCCACTTCACCCTAGCCACGCGACTGCATATCTGCCAAGGCGCTAGAACGTCGTTAGCGCCGATGATCGGCGGTCAGCCACGTCCTCGAAATTGGGTTCGGCTGGCAGGGCGGCGTCCTATGTAGGTTGGCCGACCGGAGTTGCGACGGCGCTGTTCAGGCGGTCTGTCTGCGGAGACTACTCGCTCTGCTTTGGGATGGAGAATGGCGAGCTTTCGCGACAAGTGTCCCGAAATAGGCTGAATGCGCTTGTCGATCTATACGAAGCGCTTCGGATTGCGCCGGACGCTGGAATTGGCAGGTTTGGTCGGCGTACCCGGTCCCGGTGCTAGCAGGTTCTGACACGACGCTACTTGGCCTTTGGACGATGCTTCTTTTGGAGATGTAGCCTTAGGGTGGAGGCTAGGGTCTTTCGTGCGTAAGGTGGTCGTCTGAATGATGGCTTACTGAAGGCGGCATATACACTCTCAATCACATACCGGACGACAAGCAGTACATGCCGCCAAACTTCAGTATCCGTCGCATCTCGTCTCCGTTTCAAGCATGAAGCTCAGCATCTACACACGAGAGAAACTCGCCATCTACTCACGCTTGCCAGAAGCTATTAGTGCTTCATGTACCCCGAGTTGCATTGGTCCTTGGCGTTTCCGAAGTTCACCTTCAACACGAGAGAAAGTCGTCACCTAATTACGCATGCCAGAAGCTGTTAGTAGTCCGTCTACCCCGAGTCGCCTCGGTCCTTATTTTCTCCCCATCGCACCATGTTCTCGTGTCAGCCTCGAGCGCTTGCCCTCGTACCAAACTCGGTGTACATGTGAAGCCGAAGTATCACCAGTGGGGTTCTTGACGGCCTGAGTCTCAGCTCCATCTGATAAATTTTCTAGGGGCTTGAACACATCCATGGTTTGTATGTACGATCATGATCTCGGTCGCTTTCGATTATAGAACGTTGGTCTGCGTTCACATCTGCTGTGGTGTGTCCAGCATGCGCTTCTAGAGTTCTCTTCTAAACTACTGGCTACAAGTTGGAAGTATATTAGAAAGCCTGCTCGTTGCACAGCTGGTCAACACAGTATGTTGCTGTGACAAGGTGCTGCAACAAGCCCACGCTCTCAAAATTCAGGATCCAAGGCCTGTGTTGACGATTACACACTTGAGGCCGTCACTTCGATGTTGTGCCGCTGAAGTATGCCATACGGCTCGTTCGATGTTGTTTTGAGTGTTTCGAGACGACGCAACGGAAGCTAAGCAACGCTCTTTACCCGGACGCCCATGTGCGGTGTCGCCAAGCGCACGCAATATACTCCTGTGTTGGTGGCACGAACCAAGCGCATAAGGGCATGAACGACAACGACCATATATGTTGTATATTCCTATTCTTCTGCTTCGCTTTCCCGACCTTGCCTTCCTAACAACGAAACCGCTATCGCATGATCATGCGCCGCCATGCCCAACAATTATCAATCTTGCTGTGCCTCCTAGGCGCATGTACTGGGCTTCGAACGGAAGATCCTCCGGCCACAGTACAATTCGACCTCGTTTTCCCTCCGAACTACTCCTTGATCGAGCCCTACTACCCAGCACCCGTCATCTTCGCGGTTCACAACTTCTCCGCCATCGGCCAAAACACTTTGTTCTGGAGCTGGAACATTACTGATGCGATTAACACCGTCAAGGGCTATGAATCAACCACCGTCGTTGCCTCAGGTCAAAGCCGCCCCGATACCATCGGCGTAGAAATGTCGCCTGATGTACTTCTCATAATTGAGCCAGTCTCGCAGTTATGGAACAACACCATGGATCTTCTTCGTTTGAGCTACACATTTGGTCTAACGTACGCTTGCGGCAATACAACTGGAATCTCGGCAACTGGTTCAAACGAAACAGTGCAGTTTAAGGGAGAGAGCTTCTTTGCGCTATTACCAATCCACCCAGACGGAGACTATGGGCCTTTAGCGCTCGCGAGAAAGGGACGCTGCGCCAAGCCGATCGGGTCTGTTGGGGTTCAGAAGCGGTCCGAGGGCAATTCGGACCAAGAATGTCAGGTTCTCAACCCTGCTGTACAGCCTACGAAAACTTGTGCGCTACCCATCAATGCAAGAGTAACAAGATGGGCTGAGTCTGTGATGAACATAGCAGCTGAGTGTCCTAACCGGACATGGCCCGATACGACTGGGCTGATGGGTAATTGCATGTCGAAAGCGTCTGGGAAGAACGATTTGGAAACCCGTGGCATGATTCTGTTTATATCTGCAGCCTTTCTCTTGACTGGAATTTACCCGTAATCTAAAACCAACACTGTTGTCTGGCAACAGCCAATTTGGTTGGAAGACATCGGCTGTGCACCAATGAAAGTTTTGTGTCTGCTCTAGGGCTGTGCCGCGTACTTAGGGAAGGATGAATCCATCGCTCGTCAAGATACCCCGTCGTCCCTCACATACCTTGAGAAAGAGACCACGTCTACACAAGGTGAAAACAACTCAAACTCTTCCACAAACAAGATGCTCTCGCGATCCTCCGAACCACCCTACATGACCATCGCCTGCCCGCGCAGCACGGGGATCAGTCCCCGAAACAAGATACCAACTGGTATCGTCGACCCGGGTGCGCATCCAGCGTGTACGTTCTGGCACGACAACCTGGACAACAGTCTTCCTTGTTGTATCCTCACGTATTTCTACCTCATCACGACTGAAGAACTGTTTGCATGGGTCAGTAAAGTACATACGTAAGGACTGGATGATTTAGAAGAACTGATAAGATGATAGAACCCCTCCCTTACCAGTGAATGCGGAAACTACCGAATTGGCCATAGCTACTGCGTTGAAGTTGCTACCAATTCCAGCTCTTCTACGGGGATTTCGTCAGCAATGATATCCCCAACTCCTTTAAGCTCCAAGTCGTCTTCTACGCCACCTGCAGTTTCTCGTCCCTCTACAACGTCGCCAGTTGCCACAACTTCCCCCACACCTTCTCCCACGCCCGCAGTGACCACACTGTCTACAACATCTCGCGCCTCTTATTCGACATCCTCTTGGAATGGAATCGGTACAATGCGTCAGATTTTGGACCGATGCCTGTACTTGTGTTGGGGCTTTATGATGTAGCTTGGCCGCGACATGATCTACTCGCTCTTCTGGACAGAACTGGAGTCCTGGCGTATCCGATAGATCTGGTGTGCTACACCTAGGTCCTCCACCTCCTCCTCCTCCTCCTCCACCTCCTCCTCTACCTCCTCCTTCTCCTCCTCACACAACGACGACAAAGCGCATAGTCCTAAGTTAGTCTCCAGGTTTAAGGAACAGCGCCGCGATGTCAGGGTCTAGAAGCCAGATAAGACGTTCTTCAACACTGCGTACTTCAACAAGGAGATTCTGTTGGAGTTGGCCGAGGATTGGTATTGCAAGTTTGGGTTGTTTGTGCCGGATCGGGAGCATCTTGAGTCGTTTTTGGTGCATGGTGGGGTTATGAGTGTGGTGTAGTGTAGCATGTGATGCGTGGACTTGGAAGGCCGCTAGATGGTGATGTGGAGTTGAGATTGCAAGAATGTATTGATGATGGGGTATCGAGCAAGTAATATATACAAGAAGAGGTGAAGTCTATGAAATGAAGTGATGCGAAAAAGAATACAAGACCCTCTTCGGGCTAAAAATGAACACCTGCCACCGAACCTAAGAGTCTACATTGCCTTCGTGATGTCATGAACTTTCCTTTTAATACCGATGTAGACTGCAAAGCATCTGTTCGGTTTTTTGAATAGAGTAGTACGAAACGTTGCTTAGTGACCGCTCTGATTTTGCTGCCCTAGATCTTCGCCAGGAGGTGGAGACCATGGGAACAGATCCAGGAATGAGACGTTATCCTCTTGACTGTGAACAAAGCTTTCATCAGACCTCGGAAGAGCCTGGTGATGATACCCGGACAATGATCCTTGCGCAGACGGAATGTCCTGATGCATGTTGTAAGGTGATGCTGCGGAAGGTAGCAATGGTGAATAGAAAGAGAAAGGCGACGCTAGAGGGCTTTGATGGGTTGGATCCACTGAGCCGTGTATGGAGGTAGGTCCGGTGTATAGGTGTGTCGAAGGAAAGTACGATGAAGAGGCGGTGTCGAACGGTTGGTTGCTCTGTAGGGTACTCAGATCCGTCAACCCAAGATTGCCGCTTACATTTACTGGCGAAAGTGGGTGCCCGAAACCATGGGCAGGGCGAAGAGGATACAAATGCTGAGGCGATGGCCAGCCTTCCCGTCGGACGGCATTGTATGGCGCAAGATTCTGTTGGCCGAATTGGAAGGGCCACACATTTTGGTGGAGTGGTGCCGCTTCTACGGCTTGCTGAAGATCATTATGAAGTTCCTGAAAGGCTTGGTCCTCGCCTGCTGCAGGATCGTACGATTGGGATGGTATCGAAAGCCCATTTCCAGCGCCCCTGATATTGAAAAAGTCGTGTGCGAGTGAACCCTCACCTGATACTTGCTGTATGTCGGGTAGAGTATACGAGGCCTGGGTTGGATGTGCTGCAGGTGCATGGTTTTGAGGGGTCTGCGGTGCCGAGCCGAGCTTGGTAGGGGTAGGCCTCTTGGCTGGTCGGCGACGAGGTGTAGAGCTCTTGTTGGCTCTGCGTGAGGGAGTCGTAGCAGTGTCCGTTTTGTTCTTCTTTCTCTTGACGGGATCGGCGTGTAGGCCCGGCTGGCACTTGCGCTCGTGCTTCAACAGAGCATCATTGCGAGTACACACGACCTTGCACTTCTTGCACATCAAAGGGCTCTCGTTGGCCGATGGATGTTGGGTCCGTATGTGTCGTGCGAGGTTGTTCGTCATGTCGTCACCAGTGAATGGCACATCGCACTGTCTGCACCGAACCTCATCAGGGGACGATGGTGGCGACGCAGGCGTGGAAGAGATGAGATGCCCAGGTGCGTTTGTATCGACCAGCTGCTGACCATGTCCAGGACTGGCCGAGCCTTCTGTGGGTTGCAGCGATAGGCCGTGGCTACAGTTCGCGTGCGCGTGTACGGTAGGAGGGATGTCGTTGGCTTGATGTTGGGAAGGCGGAGTGTTATCGAGCTGGTAGGGGGGTCAGTCATAGACGCGCAACGAAGCAGAGAATGGCTTACATGAAAGCCATGCTGCGACCAAGGATTAGGAGGAGGTGCCGTGACACAACGCGACCCTACGCCAGTGAGGTTGTATGCCGACTTGCCTGCGCCCATGTAGGAGCGCAAGGGATGCTCGAGGCGTTCATCATCGTTGGGGTATATCGGCGGCGACATGCTGAGGTGTTGCCCTCCCTCTAGTCCTGTATGAGGTGGGACGAAAGGTGGGTGAACCACCCAAGGTGGTCAGCGGAGGGTGTGAAGGTATGTATTGCGGTTTGGTCCAATGCGATCTGGTCGAGGCGCATCATCGGTGGGGTGAAACAAACGTCCGAAGGAGGGCTGGGACAGCAGACTTTATGCATGGAGAGGTGCTGCGAAGCCGTGAACGAAGAGCTTCCCAACGGCAGCCAATGTGGTGCGCCTCCAGCCCGCAAGTGTGTAATTGCTCCTTTGCTCGTCCTCCCACGCTGCATTATCGTCACAAGAAGGCTAGCCGATGCCCCGTGCGGGGACTGATGTATGAGGGGAGAATTCGTAGGGCTAGCTAGGGGAAGGATGCCGGAAGGATGCCGAGGGCTTTGGATCTTAGATCGCGACCAGGATGGCCTCGTAAGGTGGAGCAATGAGGACGGCCTTTCTGAAGTCGCGCGTTGGTATCTCGTAGAGGGGCG
Source organism: Alternaria viburni (assembly GCF_023758015.1). Classification (NCBI taxonomy): domain Eukaryota; kingdom Fungi; phylum Ascomycota; class Dothideomycetes; order Pleosporales; family Pleosporaceae; genus Alternaria; species Alternaria viburni. The sequence continues at coordinate 71,890 of NW_026055808.1, forward strand.
AGTGCGCAGCCATGCAGGGAGCTTAGCAATTCAGCAACTGGGGAAAACGCGATTTGTACGTCACAGGGAATTGTCGTATGAGAACGTGGTGGTACCAAGAGCGTAAGCCACTCAGGCTAGTATACTTCAAGTCGAGGCGGTGCACAGCAAGGCAACCACCAAGCATGGAAGCATAGAAGCTTTTTGCGCCTCAGATCTCATTTCCGCTCGCCGCGCTGCAAACGCACGGCAACTGCAGCATGGAGTAATGGAATAATCCATATTGGCGTAGACGCGTCCCCATCGCGAGCGCGGGAGTGCCTGGCGTCACCGCGAGCGGGGTGTGCAGTGCACAGACCGCGACAGAGGCACCTGTGGACCTATCGTGATCGCAAGCGGGAGGCGGAGCAGCGAAGGATAGTGGCAAATTTTCAGAATGCGCGCAGCTGTTTGGTGTTATGGGAAGCTCTTTGCGCCCAGGCTGGGGGACTCTTACCAAAGCTTCTTGGGTGGTGTGGGTGGAGCGTGTAATCTCCATCAACTGCTGTCCTGCGCACGCCAGCCAACTTGGCGTCGTGGCTTCGCTCATGAAAATTCTTTGAACATGAAACAATGCTCGAACGAAGGTCGAGACGCGTCCTTCGTAAACATGCTGGCGAAGGACAGGTAATTCATCTTGTTCGACGGATGACGTCGGTGGGGGAGGGGTACCGACTCCGTAACGCTCGAAGGCGGCGCTTACGGCTATCTCAACAGTCTTCGGATAAGATCTTGGCTTCGTACGTGGCACGCTCAACGCAGTGTCAAAGCGTATCGCACGCTGCATGCAGTCAGCAACGTGAAACGGGTTCTGGCCAGAATTTGTGCGATGTGATGGTGCATGGAGCTACAGCTTCCCCTTAGTTGCACTGTGACCTGTCAGGGCAAGGTACCACTTGACACCGCACATGTCGATCCCGTCGTTCCCACGAACGCCCGCCTGTCGGGCCCTCTCCAGTATTGCATCATATTTATCCTGGCCCTTGACGCCGATCGTGATCGACACAAGGCCCTCTGGATGCCCTTGTCTCCCTGGTATGAAACCCAGCCTGGCGTTTGTGAAGGCCAGCAGGTCACGACTTCGCACGACGCCAAATATCGCTTCCCACTCCCGTGCGGCCGCTTCGTGGCCAAGGTCGCCGGGCTGCAAGCGCAGTACACAGCCCTCTAGCGTAAGGTGTTCGGTCCGCTCCATGCCGGCCCTATAGCGGTCGATGTCTGAACCGCAGGCGTGCCATGGGGAGAAGCGGGTCTGAACTGGCGTAGGATTCTTCGGACCTGGTACGTGGGAATCGAGTTCTGGCATCATGCCACCTGTCACCTCGTTAGCCATATAATTTTGTAATTGGTAGGTGCCTAGCGTACCCTTGATGCCCTTTGGATGGTACTGAATGCACACCGAATCCGCGTAACTATGCTCAAAGATGACTCTCGACAGTCTCTTCGCTTCGATGTATTCGCATCGCTTCTTCGCGTCTTCGGTCTGCATGATGATCATGTATCCGCCGTCACCGCGCTTCTCGATCAGCCGTCCGGCAGTCGTCCCTGGCTTAATGGGCGAGACCACCTCGATGAAGTCGCCGCCGATTGGTACTGCAGTCATGTTAGTCGCTGGAGCTGGGAAGAGACGATGAACGTACTGAGGAAGTTCTTCAACCCCCATTGCTCGACAGCTGGATCCTCGAAGACGACTTCTGTTCCTAGAACGTATGTCTGGCATCTCTGTCAGTTTTCGGTGTGTCGACCTTCATATCGTCGCCCTACAAGCTGCTGCTTCGCGCGTTCGATATCCTTCGCGACAAGTGCAATCTGGCGTAGACGCGTCGGAGCCGGAGCAAGAGCCATGTTTGCGTGGAAGATTTTCCCAACGAATATGCTGAATGGCCTAAGATTCAGTCGAAAGGGTGAGATGATAGAATTGGGACGCGTAATGCCTCGTTGACGCTTACTCGAGCTCAGCGGCTCAGCAGCGAGTAGCTTCTTCCCCGCATCAGCAGCCGCGGCACTTCCTGTTACGGAAGCTACAACGTTAGTGTACTAGGTTAGTAGAGCATCAATTGGGATCAATGGGACGATGGGTGACATCGCAGGTATCGACTGAGATACGTATCAGAAGCGGTGTCGTGACGTCGTCAGGGCGTGATGTTGCGATGTTTCATCGCGACTGCCATCCCGGAGGTCGGGCCGAAGTGCCGAAGCACCGATGCTTTCGTCCGATCTTCAACGCGCCTTCCAACAACAATCACCTTCTTTTCACTTCCGCCGCTGATGCACATGAACATTCACCAGTGACTTTATCTAGTCATCACGGCGAAGGAACGACACGAATTGCGCTCCTTTTTTCGCACGCCTCTCGCGTACATCATCCACGACATGGAGATGGTTGGGCTCCAATGAGTCGTTTGCAAGACTACACCGTAGCCTGGAGGTACACAACCCCCTTAGATCGATCTCCTATCGGCAGGTGCTTCTGCGAACATCTCCGGACTAGGTATGCCGATGCATCATGAAGAGCAACTTCTTCGCGTATGTGGGTTTGTTTACTCACTGACTGACATATCTCTTACTTTACAGACCTTGACAAACAGTCACCGGGCTTCTGGAAAGCCCCCGCCTGACCTTGACTGAGCATCTGCAAGTAAGGCACTTGGAAGGACAATCGTTTGCCGACTTTACTTCATATCCACAAGGACATGTCATGCCGCCTTCTTCTGGTTCATCTTCAAACGTCGATAACAATACTTCATAAACAACTTCGATACCTAATCCACACACAGCGAACTCAACACTCACCTTTCTTTATTACTCTGTATCCACTGGGTGGTTTCAAAAGGTACGCCTGATGTGCCATGCGAGGCCCGATCATCACCGCTTGTCGGTGTTGCTATTATATATACGAACTTCACTGGTGTTTGCCTAGCAAAGAGATCTGTCGCAGTAAGTCGTCGGTCGTCGACTTCAATTAGAATACAGGTAACGGTAAGAGACCATAGAGGACCAGACTACCGGCTACGGTCTTCTTCTACTCAACGCCCCCCATCTTTCGTCCACTGCGCATCATTAACCTCTCGATACATCATCTCTCCGGATCTCTGATACTCGCAATCTTTCGGTCATTCTTTCTCAAGCCTACACGCACAAGATCTAAACACATCGCTAACGCTCAACGTAGGCTTTCACATAGTACGAATTGATCTTCATGGTCGTTCCCGAGTCAAATCCCGATCAAGTTAATTTCGCCAGCAATACTGGACGACGGCCTTCTTGTCATCGCACCTGTTGCCTCATCCGTCAACTCTGCATCAAACATCCGAAGGTCTTACGTCTAATTACATCTGGACTAAGGAATGCCCTGCTCTGATCGGCCTTGAGCTATGGACAGCTTCGCAGCATATATCGGGTACTCGTTGTGTGCGTCTATTGTTGGCGATGCAATATCTTGGTAGCCATCCTCTGGTTCGCGGCAATCGGCATATCGCGAGCCAGTTACAACTCATCCAATACCAACGACACAACATCCTCTTCTACATAGAACCGAGTGCGAATTGGTAATCATACTTGATGTCTCAATGATTACAGGTTATTCGTCAACGAACAACTGCCAGATGGCTTCCTTTCACTTTGGGTAGCATGTCCTAGGAACGTACTACACATCTGGAATAGGAAGCGGCCCACATTCCAGCTGATCAGGAGACCCTTGTACCGCAAAGAAAGACATCATCTCCTCATACTCATGGTCACAGCTGACCCTTTGAGTCATCGAACCTTACGACTCCTCCCTCATTAAGACAACATTCAGTGCATCGAGATTATCAGTACGTCATCTGCGTCTGTTTCTGACGCGCTGAAGTCCGTTTAAGGGATGTACAAACGCTTTTGAAACATCCTATACGCGCCTTTTACGCGTTTTTACGCGTTGTGAGCTTTTGTAAGCGTCTTGTCGGCTTCACCACGGGAGTTCGGGTCCGGTGCCCGAGCGCCCACCCTGCCTGTTCAAATTCGTCTTCGCGGTCACCTCCGATTATACTCTCTTCTTACGACTCTCATTCAGCTTCGAAGTATTCGTTCATCTTCTTGTCATTCTTTATAAAGGCCGCTGTTCCCGTAGTCGTCTTCCCTTTCTTCGGCCACTCCCTCGCTTCTGTTCCGGAGACGACGAGTCAACCGTTCTGTTCTACGTTTTCTAGGTAAGTCCCTCTTTTTTTTTTACCGTTCTGTTCTGTTTAGCGTTCAGCGTTTTGCTTTGGTGGGAGCTTCAGTGGTTTATAGCTCTACAGTGAGCTTGTCAAGATGTCGGACTCTGTCAACAACTATTTCTTCGCGATCGCGGCGGCAACACCGCTTCCTTCTATCGAGGGTCAAGACCCCATCAACAACGGCAACCTCGCGCCTCCACTACCTCGTACTCGTTCTCAAGTCTCCGCACTTCGTCCACCTTTCACGGTTCGACCCACTGTCCTTTCCGCACCCGTTGCCAAGAAGTCGAGTACAAAGCCAAGCAAGAAGCGCAAGCCCGATTTCACCATCTTCGTCGACACCGAGGCAGCCAACGACGTCGCGAGGCCCATTCAGACACCCAAGCGGTCCAAGACCAACAGCTTACGCACTCCGCTCCGCGACAGGACCTTCTCTACTGCTTCAACGCCCTCGCCGTCTCCCCGCCTTCCCGACACCCCATTCCGCTTCTCGCCTGCCGACCCTCTCTGGGAGAACACTGAGAACTACGAGCCTTACATTGAGACTCCTCCCACGACTCCACTTGGTCCTCCTTCCACGCCCCTCGGTCCCACCGCCTCGGTCGGCCCACCCCCTCCGCTGTCCACACGCGCTCTTCGTCCTCGCCGTGATCGTGCTTCTTCCTTAGCCAACCTCCTGCCCCCGGTCAACATGCTCGCCTACAACATGCTCGGTATTCAGAACTGGAGGATCAGCTCCATCGGTATCAACCTCGCCTACCGCAAGGTCGCTAGTAGAACCCACCCGGACATGGTTGCGCCAGCTCAGAAGGAGCTCGCAACGCTGGACATGCAGCAGATCAACGCCGTCAAGGACATGTTGATGGACAAGGTAAGTCTCAATTGTAAGAAAGGAATACGACACAAATACTGACCTCTATAGGACCTCCGCATCAAGTACCACCGGGACGGTCTCATCCCCTGGGTCGTCTGAGGACTCGAGATGTTGTACCACACTGATGATACGATGATCATGATACGACGATAATGCCGAGTTTGTGTAAGAGATACTGGAAGAGAGTTGTGTACAGGGTTTTGCCGCCTGTGGCATGCCAGTGTGTTTTCCAAACGGTTGCTACGATGAGTATGAGCATGATGGTAATGGTCAGAGGTTAGTGTGGTAATGGGTGGCGATCTGGTTTGCTGATGAATTATGCTTCATGGCAATGGTAATGGTCGGTGGAGGAAAAGTGCCTTGTCTTTCCTTATTTTCTTTTCCTTACTTTCACGACACGGTACTCGCATGTGGTGCTAAGCGCGCACATTCGCGCACGACGGGTACGTTTTCATGACGCTGAACGCGACACGATGGTTACGAATACTGGTATGCTCAATACATTACATTCATTTGGAACTCGAGCGTTGCGATAATATACGAGTGAGTTCCTCGGTGACAATTTCGTGTCAGTGAGCACGTCATAAGCCTTGATTCTCACGCAAACTGCCGTGGACTTAAGTACAGAATACATGACACAGCATATAGCACAAGAGACGCAGCACATCCCGACCACACAGAAGCCAACAAATAAAGAGCAGAGTGCACTTCAATCCCTCGATTCTTCGTCTATCGTACTCCGTATATCGTCGCCGGGTCGCCCCATAAGCTTCTCATTCAACGCGACCATTTCACTAAAAGCAACTCCGTGTAATATGCTTCGCTATTAACAACAACAAGTGGTCCGCCCCATTCGCCCATCGGGTTGCCAAGGTTCCGGCCCGTCCCACTACAGCATTCATCTCCGCGGACATCTCCGCGGCACACTCGATCGCGAAAAAAAAAAACTGCCCCGCAGCCGTGCCGTGCTTAGCGATTCAGGGCCAATTCGTCCTACCGTCGCCAACCCTTCTGCATAACGTAATTCGTGTCGATCTCTCTCGATCTTCCCGTCCAACACCACGAATTTCTTCAATACCCCTCCGTCCTAATCCTCACATAACTATCCGCATTACTAACATACCCCCTGAAACTCGGTCCCAGGCTCCAACTCGCCAACTCCCTGACCACATCCCTCGCGGCATCGCACAGATCCACCTGGCCCGTCTCTTCATTGCTACACAGCGCCTGGTCCGTCGCAAAGCTCCAGTCGCACTGGATGTTCAAACTCATATCCATGAGCCACTCCATGCGCTCCTGCATAGCAGGGATCTGGGTAACGAGTTCGCGGAAAGCGGGCCAGACGATGAAGTCGACGATGTTGATGTGCGGCATGAAGAGTTGGTTGGGGGTAGGGCGGAACCATTCGGGGATTGCGTTGTAGGTTTCTGGGCTGGGGGAGATCATCCAGCGCATTAGGTACCAGAAGAGGTACATGGAGCCGAAGCAGGAGAAGGTGTTACCTGTGGGGGGTTTGTTAGCGATGACGTATTTCCTTGGGGGGAAGGCCCGGTGAGATGTTACCCTTCATGTATACGCCGTGCACCATGCCGACTGCCCATTTGGTGAGTATGCCGGAGTTGTTGTATACGTCTTCGTCCCAGAGTGCGGCGATGTTGGGGTGGGTTTCGATGATTTGGTCGGCGGGTATGCCCATGTTCATGAGGGTTGTCGCTTGTTCGTAGATACCAGGGAATGCGCGTTTTAATGAACCCGGGTCCGGTATTGTGTTTATGGGTAACATGGACCATGTGGGTAGGAACAGGTTGGTGATTTGCGTCTCTTGAATGTCGCCCGGATAGTGGTTACTTCGGATGCTACTGGAGAATGGCATGTTGCCGAAGAGGTTGCGGAGGTTGAGATTTGGGTGTATCCTGATGGTGTTCACGATCGGTTGTCGACCAGTGAGATGCGTAGGGTATGCCGAGCGTATCGTGTTTTGTCTGTGTGGTGAGGGCCGTTGGCTCCGAGATGGTTTCGATGATGGTGCGGCGTTCCCGACTCCGTCGAAGCTCGTTCCTTGCTGCAAAAGTCGTGGGTCAATCTGGCTTTCCTGAAGCCTATCTTCCTCTTCACTCTCTTCCCCAGCCTCGTCCCTTGTTAGGAGATAGTCCTCTCGATCAAACAGCGGAACTAGGAAGGGATGATCGTTCGCTCCATCTGCCGTTGCTGCTTGTTTTCCCTTACCCGACGCAAATGTTGATGAAGGTGCTGACGGTGACCAGCCTCTGTTCTGGCTGGTGGGTGATGCCATGGAGATATTGGAGCCTTTTCGAAACTGTGAGGCGCCTTTACTCGTGTCAAATGCCGATTCGTGGCTCATACCGCTTCCAGAGGTGTCCGTGGACTCCTGAGCCAGTAAGCTGAACCAGAGTTATAAACTTGTTGTAGCCAGAGGAAGCTGTCGAGTGATGCATACCTGGGGGGTTGGCCGGATACCGCCGGGGATACTGTCATTGGGAGGGTCTTTGCGACCTCTTCAGGTGCTTCACCGAGCCTTAATCGAGCGAGGACAGCGGCGGCCTGGTCGTCGGTCCCGGAGCGTAGCGAGGTAACAATGCGCTTCAGGTCATCCAGCTCGCCAGTCATGCTGTCTCTCTTCATAATCTTCATCCGCTCGGCTCGCGAGACACCTTCGGCGACGTCGTATTGACATGATAGGTCGTTCTCCTTGCATCGATTGCATCGGGGTCTGGTGCCGTCACACTGCGAATAAGCAATCAGCACAGTCCGCGGGGCCAATGAAAGCTGCAAAAGGCCTACGTACAGGTAGTGTCACATGATGTGAGTACCTATAGAAGAGCGCAAATCAGGGATGCATGGGCCTTGAGTACTTGGAAGTATCCTTCAGTGCCTCGCAGGGCTGTAGCATGGCATAGTGCCTGATAGCTGAGCGAAATACCTTGGGATGGTCCAGGGCATTGCTATTGCGTGTAACTCGGTCCTACGTACCTTGGCCTTCCCATTTCGGCACTGCACGCACGCCACGGCAACAGCCTGTCGCTTCTTCCGCCGGTCTGAGGCTGCGCGTCGCTGCCCCGGCTCATCTGAGGCTGGTGCAATGCTTTGCCATCGCTCCGAGTGATCCATACCGTGAATGTCGATGTAGTGGGCGAGATCCCCGGTGCTCAGAAATGCCAAAGTCGCTTGTGGAGCCGGTGGAGCCTAGGCAACGTCGGATGCGTGAGCGTGTTCAGCAGGCCGTGTTGTTGGGCTCGCCTCGCGCTCTGGAGTTGCGCTTCGCCAACCTGTACACATCTGCAGCGGTTCGCCACTTCCTGTTGCACAGATAAACCGGTCGGGGACGCCACGGGTTCCTCGCCTTGGAATATTAGAACAGATCGCATTTGCGACCAAGATCGAATTTGATCGAAAGCTCGGTACAAAAGGCCGACAGCAAGCTTCGTCCGGGAATGCTCTCCTGACCAATGAGACGCTATGGCGCACCATCTCACGTGCTGTAGAGATCGGTCCAGAATAAGGCATCGGAATCTGTTACTATGAAAAAGAGGCGAAGGAGAAAAGTGCATGAGGGTGGAAACCGAGGCTACGTTCCAGACGGATAGATTGGCTAGCTTCGGCGGCACACGTGCGGCGGTTCGGGTCCAGATGTATTTGCTCGCTAGCATTCAACGGGGTTCCAGGCTCCCTAACCCTTCGAGAGCCTCAAACGACCGTCTGAGGTGTGGGTGAAGACTGGTCATGATTGGACGGCGTGTAGTAACAGGTGTGGTGGAGTGGAGGTGGCGGTGCGTGTCGTGCTGACTGCTAGGCTGGCCCATTGCAGCCGAGAAATATCTCGCATCGAAGTGTGACGTCGTGCCATCCACAGCGTCTCCCAAACAACCTTCTCTTGACCTTAGTAGGCATACCATGCATATACGCCAACGGGCGCGGCAGTCAGGTCGGTAGAGCAGCGTCGCCATCGGTCCTGCCTGGTGGGCTCTCCATGTCGCCGACCGTACATTGAGAAGAAAGGCAAAATCGCAATGCGCCTCGGAAGAGCTGGCGGACGAGGTTCAAATACAACATGCGTGATTGACGTCACTGGGCAGACTGAACTCCAGGATTGCTTTGAGGTGCCACGATGGCAAATCCGGAGCCTAGACCACATCGCGTTGCAAAAAATGTCCGACGGATGCTACTGGCTACATGCATCGGCAAGTTGGGTGGAATCGACATGCGTTGGTTGTCGTGGTATTGCACGAAGATCGCAACACCATCAACGGGAACGGGTACCTGTAGCACTGCGACATTCGTGCGTCCTCTTTTGCTTGCTATGTAAGGTCCGGAGTTTCAGGCCGAACCGCCTCATTTTTTCGAGTCCGCAGTCAGCACTCGGAATATAGAACGACTGATATGGTATGTGCACGGCTTTGCTAACTATATGTCGACAAACTTTACCTCTTTCAACTGCCGTTGCATTGGAGAATCATATCTGATGAGAGCAAAATCCGAAAACTTCAACACGTGATTCTCGTAACGAGTTGCCCCAGCCACGGCTTCAAAAACGGAAAAGTGTGAGAATGCGAGCCACGATCTGTACTGCCAGTCTTGCCGATTCGCCAACGGAGTGCACATGCCGAAACACCTTCACGAAAAGGGTACGAGCCAGACCTCCTAGGGCCATGGAATTCGCAAATCGCATACCCACACCAAGATAGCCTCATCTTGGATCCACCTCGGTTCGCCCTCCGCCGAAATCTCGGCCTCCGGCGCCGCCCGCCAATCTGTCGCCAGCGACAGCTGCATATGAAGTCTAGGTACTATTTAGCTGTGCCTCAACATCAACTAGGGAGCATGCTTCCTGGTCAGGATGGGCAGGGTCCATCTGCGGGGTCTAGGCAGTGAACTTCGTAACGAACTTCGTACGCGAGAATAAGTGTTCAAAAATGTGGATACACGACGAGGTGATATGTAAGATGAATTGCGATACTAGCAACGGGCGAGTACGCCTCAGAAGCTCCTGGACTCCTTGCTCGACATATAAAATCCCCCGGTATATCCGTCACTCTATGTCTCCGTGTCTAAGGTCCTCAACTGACAAAAGAAAGCGCTATGCCATGGCACATTGAAGGCAAACCCGTAATCCAGACACTCAGGGTTTCTAAACCCGACCCAATACCATATCGTTATCTGATGATGTGGTGTCCATACTCTTGCCCCGACTCGCCCTGTTCTTGCCAATCGTGTTACCAAGCGCTGGGAAGCAGTACCCAGGATGGAATACGGTAAGCACCAACACACTCATGACGATCATGGCACCTTCCAAGATGATAAAGTCCGTCTCATCGCGCATGAGCTCGCTGCCCCAGCCATCGGTGAGTTCCGGAATACGGTAGATGCATCGAATGTAGATACCCAAGAAGCCGACTATGATGGCGAAGATGAAGCATCGGAACGATGTCTTGCGGAAGAGCGTCATTGCTCCAGAAGAGAGTTGATCGCGGCGGTGGTAGGTGCGGATGGTGTACTCGACGAGAAGGGCGCCGAAGATGGACAGAACAACGACCTGGAGGACGACACCGGCCACCATGAGATTTGTTCCGAGATCCTGCAAATCCGAGCCGCTATCTGCTGTAGCAGCAATGCCACCACCGGCACCCTGGAGAACGAGCGAGAAGATGTCGCCGGTAATGAAGATGCGCGTGTACCACACTGGCGACAAGCGTGACCACGATTGTCCGAAGTTAATGACGATGTGCTTGAGCGTGACGTATATTCCAGCCGAAACGAAGGCGGGGGAGATAATCAAGCAGCAGATCTGCATCTGGAAGCCGGTCTCGTCGTAAGGGTTGTTGTACAAGAGGATGCGTCCGATGTATCCGACAAGCTCGCCCAAGCAGCCTAGACAGAGAGCAATCTATCGGGTGTTAGATGCGTCCTGCCGAGTCGAGGAATAACTTACCATGTAGGTCCACGTCTTGTATCGAATACCCAGCCCCAGGTTGATGACCAGGCAGAGGCCGAAGAACGCCGCGAAGAAAGCATTGGCTTCGATACTGGGGTAGTAGCCGTATAGTGTACCCTCTACGGGACATTCAGGGCCAACTTCGACGCACCACTGAGGGACAGCTACTTGTTCGGGCATCGTCAAGGGTTCTTGGAAGCTGGAGGGTCGTTGCGATAGGGGTGGAATACTCCGAAAGCGATCGAGATAAGTGATCTCTGGAGAAGATGGAGGTAGATGCGGTGGTTTGTGATGATGACCTGTTAAACGACGGGTGATCCCTTACCTTATAGCCAACAGTCGGAGATACAGGTGAGATGGTGTTTCGCACCATGCACCGAATCCATACATGGCGCAAGTATAGCCCCAGCCTGAGGCAGTGCGGGCTACGCGTATCTTAACGACCCGTTTGCTAGTCCTAGAATAGCCAAGGATGCGAAATCTGACAAGCACATGCAGGATGCCTTCTCTTGCAAGCCACGTTCTAAGTCATCATTGTTTCGCGGATTGCCCCAGGATAGGTTTAGTGGCATCGCTTCGGTAGCCAAGACTTCCGAAAGTGGGTATGATTGGGTGCGTCATGTACTGTGGGCTGAGCAGATGTTGGTGATGAACTTATTTCACCGGACGTGTTTGCGTATATACGCATCTTCATCCGCATCTCCACATCATCTACGTAGGTGATGTGATGGTGTGGACCAATCGAGTATCTTGGACACGGGCTCGCGCGACACGATAGCTGCGAAAGACAACACCGAGTATGCCAAGCATACAGCAAGTAATGCGCCAGTCGCTACAGCGCGAAAGACAGAGACTGCAGTAGTAGTGGTGTATATTCGACTGTTGTTCTGCCCAGCTTTGTGGACCTCAGAGGCATACCGCCAGCGCCATGCTGACGTTTTGACGCAATCTGCGGAGGAACTTTAGGCCACCGCACCGCAGAGACACGGTGAGTTGTCAAGCCTCCAAGGAGTCCGACGAATTATGAATCGATAAGGATTATTTTTTAGCGGTATCCAGTTGGTTCCTCGTGTTTTATAGGGCTTGGCACCTCATCGTTCCGGTTACTCGGTCTTCGGTCGATGGACGGTTCCTCCTCGTTTGCTCGTTCACAACCAACAAGCTTTGCACAGCCATGATACATGCGCTTGAGTAGTCGTCCTCTTACGCGCGATGAACTGTGAGCCCCATTATCTCTACCCCTTTATGCTCATTAGCATCTAGAAGGGACAAGTGTGGGAGTTCATGCTGGGGCAGCGCCGTGCTTGCCGTCACCATCAGTAACCACGAGAGAAGTAGAAGGTAGTTCAGAAACCATGGCGCACGCGATACTGAAATTGAACAGCCAGCTCTGGACAATGTATCGGACGAATCGTGATGCGCTCGATGAGGGTGTTGCGATGGACCGTGGACGCGGCCTCAGCGATGGAACACGAGAAGCCGCCCGGCGCTTCGGCATCCGCATCTCCGACAATCTGGAGCGGCCGTGCGTACATAGGTCTCGCATCCCAGCTCTTTTTTGCAGCGCTCGCTCACCGTCGCGCGACACCGAAAGATCGCGATTGACACTTACGCGCACGAATGGATCGAAGGTCCCAGCATCTCAACAAAGAAGCCACGGAAAAGTGCCGGTCCTGATTCAGCGTCGATGCTGCGCGAACAGCGTCCTCCGGCGAGTCGAAGTCAACGTGCTGCCTGCATCATCAATTCCATCCGCACAAGGTCAAGCTATTTGGAGACGACTTCGGGATGGGCGGTTCATCGCGCGATCACGTCACATGTCACGATGCTTCCCTCCGCTGCATGCGAGTAACAGTCGCATCAATGGAAGGTAAAAGGTGAAAGGGATGCGACCCCTGAAGGGGATTACTGTTTAACAACTACCCTCCAATTAATAAATTGCAGGCGCAAGATTGGCATACGCTAGAGAATGCGCAAGATGAATCTGCATGCCTGGCTTTCCACCTACTGTTGTTTTCAAGGCTCTAACGGCAGTACATGGAGTGCAGCAATTGCTGGCAGGATTGCACAGCTTTAGTTCCGGATATAAGACGTCTGGTACCACGACCACGGGATGAGCGGCACAAGCTGGACGTCGCAGCATGCACTCTTTACAATGGCACCTGGTGCCTGTCAGAATCTCCAATGTCAACACCGAGCAGCCCGAGCATTCGTCAGTCTCGATCACACTTACGCACATAATAGCAGACTGTGAAAAGGATATTGTCTTGCTAGAGCGAACAAGAGCACACGTCGCATACTAAACACTGCAATTTTACCTTCGCGTGGCGTCTGCATGGGACATGCTGTACCACATCGGCTCTCCCACACATGTCCGACTGTCGGTACATGGTATACCAAAGTTTCCGAAAGATCACCATCGTTTTTTGCCTCAACCGCACCACGCTAACCTGTTCCTAGTCTAGGCAAGCCATCATAGAAGCATTGAGATGCACGCCACTTGTGTCTTCCATTCTTTTCCAGCCCAGCACGCGAGACAGCGTTTCGGACGGGGTTCCAATTGGCATCTGTCGCTCCTTGCATGTGCATGTGGGTATTCTTGATCGTGCGAACACCCCATGTGAGCCAATAGCTGGCCTCGGTATCGTCAAGCTTTATACCTCCACAGTGATCAAAACGATCAAACCATTCCCGCGTTGCAGCCCGCTACTCGCGTGGACATGGTCGGACCCTTGTTGCATCTGTGCAACATGGTTCTTTTGCGCGTATCGGGTGCTGGCACGCAGACGCATTCTACCCCTTCTGGAAGGGCGGTCTGTTCAAAGCCGTTGATCTTGGCCCATCGTGCAAGGGTTGAGAGCTTCGAAATATTGAATACGCGTTCATATCTGATCGGAGCGATTAGAGCATAGTCGAACGGGCCAACAACGTCAGTCATTTCCATGAAAAGCATACATTCATACTTAAACTCTCGAGAGCGCTGCTTCTTCAGCCAGATATTCACTCTTTATATTTCATTCGTTACTTGTTGAGCAACATGTTGGGTCTATCTCAGGCACTCTTGTTGGCGGTGTACGCTGGAGTAGCTTGTGCAAAGACTGTCACTTATGACTTCGAGGTTGGCTACGTGACTGTGAGTACTCTAATCTACCTGTTGACACCAAATGACAACACTAACTCACTGTAGGCTGCGCCTGATGGCTTCGAGAGACAGGTTATTGGCATCAATGGAGAGTGGCCAATTCCTACCATAGAATGCGATGAAGGTGATACCGTTCAGGTGACGGTTCACAACAGCCTTCCGGATCAAACCACCGCACTCCATTTCCACGGCATATGGCAAAAGGGAACACAAAACTACGACGGTCCCAGTGGAGTTACTCAGTGCCCTATTCAACCTGGATCGTCGTTCACCTACACCTTTATCGCGAACCCTGCTGGCACGCATTGGTACCATGCGCACGAGAAAGGTCAATATCCCGATGGTCTGCGTGGCAAGATGATTGTGCACGACAGAGCTTGGGAGGCGAGCTTGAACATCGATAAACAGGTGTACCTTTCCATGTCGGACTGGTAAGTAAACTCAGCCTTTTTCACGCGCGCGAACTCACAGTAATCAGGTACCACCGCCCCATGCCCGAGATGATCGAGGCTTATATGAGCCCCGACAACACAAACGCCAACTTCGACTCGCCCGACTCTTTCCTCTTCAACGATGCCGCCAAGCCTTTTGACCTCAAGATCGCTAAGAACAAGAGGTACCTTCTTCGTATCGTCAACACCGCCGCTGTCGCATGCGCTCGCTTCCACATCGCAAACTACACGCTGAGCGTAGTTGAGATTGACGGTGTCCAGACGCAGCCCCAGGAGGCAGAGACGATCATCATTTGCGCCGGCCAAAGCTATGGTGTAATTGTGCAAGGAAAGAAGGACCCCAAAGGATCCTCCAACTGGATTGCGCAGATGATGACAGACATGTTGACCAACGGCGCCCCCTCAGCAGAGGAACGAACGGTAATTGGAGAAGTAGTCTACGACGACATCTTCGGCGAGATCGACGACATCATCGACAGCATCTCCGACGAAATCGACGGCATCTTCCTCGAGCCCGAGTGGACGCCCCCACCCCAAACCATCCTCAACGACTTCACCATGAAGCCGCTTGATGGCCAGAGACTTATGGGCCCCGTCGACAACCACATCGAGTTCACCACCAACCAGACCTACTTCGAGGGCGTCGGTACCCGCACTCCTCTCAACGCCCAGCCCTGGGTTCCTCCTCAAGTGCCTACCCTCTACACCGCTTTGACAACCGGCAGCATGGACCCCGCCACCTACGGCCCCGGCATCAACCCCTGGGTTATCAAGTCCGGCGAAATCGTCCAGATCGTCATGCACAACCCGCACATGTACCCCCACCCCATGCATCTCCACGGCCACGTCTTCCAAGTCGTCGCCACGGGTCTCGGAGTCTGGAACGGCGATGAGAGTTCGCTTCCCCGCGTACCCCTCAAGCGCGATGGTTTCGTTGTACCTGCTTTCGGCTACGCAGTCATTCGCTTCAAGGCTGATAACCCCGGTGTGTGGTTCTTCCATTGCCACATCGATTTCCATCTTGTTGGCGGTATGGCTGCTACGATCATCGAGTCGCCTGATCTCCTCAAGGGCTCTGTACCTGCTGCTGGTGTTGCGCTTTGCGATGCCGGTAAGAGGAAGTCGAGCGGTAACTGCGCTGGCGAGAAGGGTGAGATCTCCGCAGCGGACGCGAGCACCAAGTGCAATAACGTGTACAACACTCGCGTTCGTGGTGCACTGATCGAGCAGAACTAGTCTTTTCGCACTTTGCATCTTTTCCTCTTCTTTGTAGAACATTGAATACTGTACATGTCTTCATCTATTTTTAATTAGACTGTATCTTATCATACCACTATTTCTCTTCCTACTATACTTCAATGAGACTTTCCACAGCTACATCCGCTCTTCGCTCCGACCCTCTTCTTCCAACTCCATGTCATTGTCGGGTCGGCAACCATTTTCTGCATTACGGCGGTGTCCTTGTCGTTCCAGCCCTTGTCTAGCATGCTCATCTCTACACTCAACCGCGCATACCGCACCGCCTCCCACTTCATCCCAAAACTACTATATGTCTCCGCGGCATGTTGATACGCCGTCGCGAGACTAGCATCGAGACGCTCTTGCTGGTACAAGCTGATGAGAAGCTCTGCCGTTGCCGGAGTGGCAGCAGAAGATTCCGTCCAGTCACTGAGAACGTCCTGCTGAATAGTCGCAATATGTTCGAGCCTCGAATCCGATTCCGCCACCAAAGAAGCATGGGCAGTGCATGTGGAGCAGGAACATCTGAAGCCCCAGTTCTTTTCCAAACCGCGCATGCGCCGTGCGCGCGGTAGCTCGTTGTTGATGTATGTTATTGTGATTTCCTCGCCGGGGTAGATGGGTCGGATGGCGTGGACGTAGTGCGTCAGCGTCTTTTCATCGAAGAAATACGCGGCATTTGGTCGGCAGTCGTGGTTCAGCATCGCGATCTCGGGGAAGAGCGCAGATTGCGAGATGCCGTCGATGGCGACTTCAAAGTTGTTGGTCGTGATGCGGTCGTCTATCTCATCCGCATCGGGAGTGTGACCCATGAGCTCCCAGAACAAGGATTGCGTCGACTTCGGAAGCGTGTCGATACCGCGATGCAGCAGCGCAAGGCGCTCGGATTCAGGTAGGTCGTATAGATCGGGGTCTGTGATAAGAATGGGTGTGGAAGCGAAGATCTCGTCGCCTCGCTGAAGGGTCTTGTTGGCGACCAGTCCTCTTCCTTTTCCAGGGAATTCATGCTGGTAGAATGGTGGGTTCTCGTAACGGTTGATGCGCTCGAGGGTTTCTGGGCGCTTGAATGCGTCGTGTTGCAGCATGGCGTAGGCGAAGGTACGTGCGGTGACGATGAAGATGCCTCTCCCCGATGCGAAGTCTTGTTTGCTGAAGACGCAGTAGGGCTCTGCGACTTTTTCGTTGGTGAAACATTCTGGCCAGAATGTCCAGGGGAAGTTTTCTGTTTGGGAAGCTAACGCGCGGGCGTCTTCTAAAGAGTTTGTGTGAGGCGAGGGGTCGGAGGTATTGGACTGGAATGCTACTGATGCTGGTGAGTTGCCATATGCCAAAGGTAGGCATTTGCCGTTGTCAAGTAGGTGATTTGATGGGCATGCGTCTTGTATGAGAGGTTGTTGCGCAACAAAGCCGACTTTCTCGTTCGATAGTGCGAGCGCGCTTCCCAGCAAGCTCAGGCTAATAGCTGACTTCATGATGATAGGCTGTGCTTTGTAAGTGGATTCGGTATTCCGGGAATGTGAAGATACAGGAGCAAAAGAACAGTATGGGTTACAGTTTCGTTTTTGTATAAGAATGTCTTGAACTTTTGAGTAGAAACTTGAAACGCATCCTGATCGTGAAGCCGGAGATGAAACGATTGCGCAAAACAAGCCGCACCCAGACGCGTCGGAACCACCGTCTGGAGTTGCTACATGGATACTGTAACATACTGGGTATGAGGCTTCAGCCTTTGTTTAAACATAGCTACGCGTTGGAGATAGAATGTTAGCTTGGCTGGCGTGTACTCCCTAAGTAGTTATGGGTGTCGCGAAGCTCAAGCGACGCAGCCGGAGTGGTCTTCGTAGGAGTCGTGCTGCCCCCATGTTGGGAGTCACTAGAGTGCGCAAGATACATTTCTGTAACATTGCTTGCTTGCAACAGATGTTGCTAGGATGTCCGATTACGAGTGCGCGGGGAACGGCGGGAGGATGCACGTGAGTGAAGATGTGACGCGTTTCGAGAGTGAAACCCTGGCGCTATCGTGCCTCGGCAAAACTTACCCGCTAGCACTCTCCAGAGCTAGCGCAAGCCCCGCCACTTGAACCTTTGTCGGGAAGCATCCACGCCCACGGAGGTTCATCACTCTAATTGCAAAACGCGTCATCTTGTGCCATTAGGCTGCTAACAGCATACATTTTGAGCGGAATTCCTAGGCCTAACGCGACGAAGTTCAGCGAGCCCCTCACCATACTCACAACAGCAAAACCTTTCGGCTCTGCGGGTACCTGAAGCTGCAAGGCCCCGAGAACTCAGCCATCTATAGGAGATGATCGATTGGTATAGACGCAGGATCGTTGCATCAATGAAGTATTCCCGAAAAGCAACTTTAGAACTGGTCTAGACTTCCCTAATCCATCAAGGATCCCACTCAAGAAAAGCCGCTTGGATTATCGTTGTCACTCTTTCCAAGGTGAGGTCCTCTGGTCCAAACACGACTGTCCGGTTCCACATTGGTGCTACTATGACCTTATATCCCGCACGTCTCAGGCATGCCAATGGCCAAAACAACCACTCTACTTTCTGCGCGTAATCTTCCGCGTCGGTGCGAATCACGTCTAAGGATCTGGATTCGTTGTTGTGTCCTTCCAGAGTGATCGTAATGGTCGAACGTTCTTTGAGCTGGAATAGGGACCCAAGCCTTTGCAAGTCGAGGATCTCTTCGGCAGTGTCTCGGGCGTATAGAACAGGTATGTAGATTTCGACGTTTAGGACCAAGTCAAGTGGCTTACCCACTAGAGCAGCACTCCATTCGAGCTGAGAGAGGCAAGAATCGATGGTGCTGGCATCTTCGGTAGAGAACCTCGTCGCTTCGTACCATGCTTTAGCTAGCTCTTGTTTGATTTGAGTATCCGCAGCGAAAAGTCTGAAATTTACCCCAAGGTCTCGGCGGAAGGGAGCAAGATTACCGACCTTATATTTCCGCGCCGCTAGATTCTCATACACGTCTTCGAAGAGGTATTCATACACCATATCGCGAAGCTCTCGAGGCCAGAAATCTTGCATGTGCTGGAGGATTGAACGACGATAGGCGTATCGTATCCGATCGCACTTAGCTTCATGGAAAGCGTCGATATCCGCTTTTGTGGCATGTCCTGTTGGACTGTGGTAGGCTGATGAATGAAGAGCAGTCCAAATCTTCTGAGAGCCTCTCAGTTCTGTCGTCGCGCTACGAAACGTTAACAACCATAACATCCATGGTGACACCCTGATACGCACTCATTGAGGTATGCGCAACAAGTAGGCCAAGCAGCTTCAGCGGCTTCTCCGTCTAGAATTGCACCATCTTCCTCGCCTTGGAGCTCACCGGACTCTTCTAGAAGCCCGTCGTGCTCATCTCTTAGAAGCGCAGCGTATTGGTCCTTCGAAAGCCCGCATTTCTCTTGTGGAAGCCTATCGTCTTCATCTTCTGAGTCTCCATCTTCCGAGTTCTCATCCTCTTCATCGTCTGAGGCCTCATCATCTTCATCTTCCGAGACCTCGTCTTCTTCGTCGACTGACATCTCATTGTCCTCCTCATCCGAAGGCACATGATTATCTTCTAGAAACTCATTATACTCAGCGTCTGAGACATCAGACATCTCCGTATCTGAAAAATCCGAAGAATGCGAGAACCCTACGTTGGCTCTTTTCGTTCGTTAGCCATCAAGATCTAAAAGGCTTTTACAGTAACTTACTGGTGGGTTATATTACCCGCGGTAACATAGTGATTTGTAGCAATTTCTTGCATCTTTCGGCCCTAGACTTGTTAGCAGGACTCAAGTTGATGCACGAGTGCAGCTGTAGAAAGTGCGGAAAATGAGAGTTTAAGTAGTGAACCCCGGTATCCGGTATCGCTCGGAGAGCCGCATCAGGGGTCTGGTTTTGCCGTTTTCTTACTCATTCATCCACTCCTTATCGTTCATTTTAGTGGTGGTAGAAAACAGGGCGCGCCATAAAACAGCAGCGGTAGAGCAATCACGGCTGAAGGATACCATGGGTTTGATGCGCCCGGGTTCTTGCGGACGTACGCCCCATCTACCCGCTTTCTCTACTTAGGTACTGCTATCGCTTCCGGAACAGCGTTATGGATGGCCATGGATGTAGTGTCATGATTTGAGAGCCAACAAGGATGTAAAGAAATCATTGTAACTGCCCGGTACGTAGTTTCAAGCTGAGCACGCGATGTTTTCTGGGATGGTACGGACGGATAAGAGCTCCACTCTATCCAAAGAAAAAGCCAGATAACTGTGACAATCCAATATCGAAGCTAGAAGTCTACATCGCCTGTACGTAAGCCTGAACTACTCTTTCAAACTCATATAGACCGCAGAAATCACTCATTCTCCCTCAACCATGCCTCCACCCGACGGTTCCCTCGTTCTACCACAATCTTACGGCAACACCACGGTTGAATTATCATCTTGTATCCCATACTTCTCATACGCAGCGACACTGGGAATAGAGACGCTGCGCGATTCTCGATCTCCCGCAGAAAAGGCAATCTAGGGGGCCAATCCACGATAATCGTGATGGTTGTGCCCGGGTTGAGACATTTGAGAGAGTCCAGATCTTTGCAGATGGCCTCGCGCATTAATGGGGCTTCTAGGGGTTTTGCCTTCAATTCGACTCGTCTGATGAGTTGCACTGGATCAATGCCAGCGCTCCATGGGTACTTTTCCAAGAAGGGGCGAATGAGTGCGGCATCCGTGACGATGAAGTTTGACGTCCGGAACCATGCTTCAATAAGCTCATTTCTTATCGCAGAGTCGTGTATATATCCTGGCTTAAGCAGATAGCTATAAGGATAATGCCTTCCGATGTCTGCCTTCACACAGGGTGGCGTGTCGTCGGAGTTATTGGCGTCGGAGTTCTCGGCTTCGGCATCATCCGCTTTCAACAAGACATATGTGCCCTGAAAGATGTTTTCGAAAACCATCTCACGAAGCTCCTTTGGTAAACGATCCCGTATACTCTGGAAGAACGCACGGCAATGCGGGCCTTCTTGGATCATAATGCGTTCGTCGACTTCGGCTGGAAGTCGGGCGAGGATGTTCGAGAGGCTGCGGTCCGCTGCCTCGAAGGTTTCGCATTCTGACGCCGTGGCAAATTTGAATTTGCCTTTTAGCCTTGGTACATAAGCTAGAAATTCTTCACGCCCGCGGTAGTCTTCTAGCCATGCGCTTGCGCTGAGTTGTGTTAGCATGTGTCTTGACGATAAGGAAATTGTGTCACACACTCTCTGAGATAGTCGTGGTACTCTTCCTCTTGAGGGTCATCGTAGCTATCAGAAGGATTGGTCTTGTAGAATGGATCTGGGTCGCGTCTCGAGTCTTCTCAGCTGCCATATCTGAAGCAGAGTCATAGTTACTCACTGGTGTGCCATACTGTTTAGCGCAATATCGTCGCGAAGCTGTGTTGCAGGTTGAAAGGTGGAAGCAAAGGACGCCTGTTGATCAAAGAAAGTCTGAAGGTAGATAGCTACGCGAATTTTATCTGTATTCTCTTTGGTCTGGTAACGTTGTGATTGCGGAGCCTATGAGTGGCTTACCGTCGTTAGACCTCATTACAGTACCAGTAGATGGAATGGTTAGCAACCAAGGTGTTCTCCACGCTACCTTATCAGTGACTAATGTGCCTCGCATCTATGGCTTGTCATCGTTAAAGGTCATTACGGTACCAGTGGATGAAGTGGATAGCAACCAATGTATGTACCAGGGCCCATGGTAGCGACGGTAAACTCGGATTGCGCACTCGCGCCGGTCGCAGTCAGAAGAGCAGGCGCGTATACTCCAAAGCGCTAGACAGTGGCCTCCCCATCTGATGTGACAATAGAATACTATCCCAGAGTATCCATCCGTGTCATGTGCCCCTCGCATCTATGCCCTACTTCCCCCTGCGCGTCCTCAACACCCTCCCCCCTCTGCTCGTATCGCTCTCCACAGCACCACCATCCCCACTCTTTGCTTCTCGTCTAGCCCGCCCCTTGTTCCGCACCCTCTCTTCTTTTCTCGAAACCCTGCCGCGTCTACCAGCGTTCTCCTCAGGATCCCCACTCTGCTCTTCCTCACCTTCCGTTTCGCGCTTGGCCAGCGCCTCATTCTGGACCCGCTCTTCTATCCTCAAGATCTTGATTCGCCATATGCGCTGCTCCATGCTCAACTTCAGTTCTTCTAATTCACGCTTCTCCGTTGCTGTCGCATTCGTCGGAAGTTCGGGCAGAGAGGCGAGTAGGTTCATGGCTTCGATTTCGGCTTCTTCTGTCGCATCTATCGGTTCGTGCGTTTCACTATCCGGTGCCGGATTTTCCGCGTTGTTCAAAGCCAGGTCTTCGTCATCGTGTGCGTCGGGTATGGTCGCACCCTCTCCTTCGTCTTCTGCAGCAGAAATACCGGGCGGTTGCGTCGGGGCCGGAACATCAAGGGTAATGTTATCGTTATCCAGCTGCCAGTGCGGTTCCCTAATTCTTTGCTGCTCCAGCCTCGAAAGCCGCTTCTTCCTCTTCCTGCTCTTCTCCCTCGCCTCATTGCCTTCAAGATCTGAGAGGAAACCAGTGTCATCAGGCACCCGGGGGTCGGGGTCTTGATGCACTAAGGTTGGGAGTTCGACTGCCAGAGGATCTGGCATTGCATCTTCATTTGCTTTCCGTCTCTTGCCTCTTGGTGGTGGTTTGGGTCGCGTTGGCTTCTTCACAGCGGATGCATCGGGGTTCAGGTTGACTTTGACAGGTCGCACGCCGGAGAGGTACTGGTATTTTCCACCCGCGAGGGGCTCGGACGAGCCTTCTTCCTCCTCTTCCTCGTCGTCGTCGTCGTTGTTGACAGGTGTTTTCGGCACCTGTATACGGGTATTCCGGGTTGTGCGGCCACCTTTCTTTTCCTTCGCGTCTGACTCCGGGCTGGCTAGCCCAGCTCCCATCTCCTCGGCATCTCTTTCATATTGTTTCAAGACGGCTTTCAGATCTACAGCTTTGGCCCGGCTCGATCTGCCAGCCGCCGACTTGTTCTTCTGTTGACGCATCTTTACAACTTCCTTCAGTCTCCTTGTGAAGTCTGGGAGAGTAGCGCCAGGTAGTGATGAGATCTCGCTTAAAAGCATAATGATGTCGGCACCCCATTGAGGGAAAAGGTCCTGGGGCCATAATGGACGTGGAATGCAGTCTTTGGCGAATTCGAGGTGCCAGTTGGTCATGATAGTGGTGACATGTTGTTTCAAGGACCTTGGAAAGATGCAGGTGAGCTCTGATTGGATGGCTTTGGATAGATCAAAATCTTTGGAAGGTGCCATATTCGCGTCTGGGAAGAAATGTCGTATATCGTATTGGTGTTATTGAATAGTCGAGTGCAAAACATAAGGACTATGAGATGGAGGAGATGGGATTCGTGATTCTGGCGCGTGTGGAGGCAGCATCGTGGGTTGAGGTGAAGACATCGAATGAAGCGGCAAGTGCAGTATTTCCAGGGTAAAAAAGGCGGTCAATGCTCAAGGCCGTCAGCCACGCCGACTCGAAGGAGCTAGCATCAACCTGCAGCTATAGCAGACTCCGTTCAGTGACTTCCCCACGCGTGCGTTTTAGCCTTCGAGGCATTCGCAGTGTCCCAAACGCCGCAGGATGCTGGGGAAGCTCAGAGGATTGTTTACTGAGGAGTGGGTCTGATGATGTCATCAAGTTATTTTAGGCGGGTTTTGAGTTTAGACTATTGCGGTAAGCTCGGATTCAATGGATTGGGTGCGCAATAGCTGATGGACATTGAGATGTGTCGTATCTTCTGAATTCCGCACACTCAGGCTTCCGTCTAGAGACGCCTCCAGATGTTGTACAAGTCGTGTCGCGTATATGATACAGGTATAGCACAAAGCTGAGGAGAGTGTGAACGCCGCCCGCTGCAGAAACCTGCGGTATATGCCAAACAACCCAAAAACACCGCTTGCCCAGACATGTCGCTGCCCGCCTGTGGCCTGATAACGGTTCGCTCTGAAGAGGTATAAATCGTGAATCGAAAACGTTTTACGCGGCCACAGCCATGCCGCCGCCGCCAGATGGTGCACCCACGTCGGCTGGTGGTGGTGGGGGCGCATCGAGCCTTGTGTTGTCGGCCATCATGCGGTTGAAGCCAATTGAGACACCCTCGATGACAGCCAGCAGAATAGCACATGATATCGCGCCGTTTCGCATCGACCTGTATCCTCCTCGTACTGCGAGCGAGCCACCTGTGAAGAATCCTGCGATGATGGCGTTCCACGGGTCCTCCTTCTTCCGTATTCCCTTGACTGCGCAGTCGTATGTGTTGAAAAGTCCTCCCCAGACTCCGAAGTTGCCGCCGAGAACAGGCGCGCGGGCTTTGATCGCTGTGATGGCGCCGATGCGTCGCTCGCCGTAGGGTGAGTTACGGAACTGCAGATTGTAAGCGCGGGTCTTTATGAGGTTGGAAAGATACTTACACCCTTCACACCATGCCATACTGCTCCTCCGACAGCCTAATGCGGTATTAGTATACGGGCCAGAGATGCAGCGCTGGTGGGGACATACACCCATGGCAAAGGCACCGCCAAAGTCATTGAGAATGACCCAGGGACAGGGATCGCGCGAATGATCCATTATGTATTATTAGAGAGGATGATGTGTTTTGGGCGATTCCGGGGGTGAGGCGAGGCGTGGGCGAGCTCGTGGTCGGACGGTAGCCACCGGTGACGATGTGCTTCGATGGAATTTCTTGAGGACCCTTGCTGCTTTGGCGCTAGCGGTAAATCTTCGGGACTGGCGCGACCACTTCTGCCGTCAAACCTCCTTCCATGTCTCGTCACTCACCATCAGAACCATCTATGCGGCATCAACTTTTCGCTTTTATGGAGTCAGATGCTACTTTCTCTGTCATTTGTCAGCCATAGCAGCTCTGTCGAACAATGCAGCTACGAATCGCTCCTCCGCGCAGCACCCATCGCTTGCGACTGTGCACGTCCAATGAATCTATACTGTAACATCCAGACCAATTCGTCGCGAAGTCTACTACCATCTCATATAAGAAAAAAGCTGAACAGGTCTAGAGCCTACATTAACGCCAAGTTACCTATCTTGTAGGGGTTTAAGTTGATGTAGGCTGCAGGCCTGTTTAGTTCTTTTCTTGGTTGGCGTGCTACGTCTATTGTGATAGGAGCAGCTATTCGATATCTGTGTGACGGTTCTCCTCTGTCCGCCTCCTTCTCCCGCAATGATTTTCCAGCTTGTCCATCAACTCTGACTGTCATCGATTCTATATCTTCAGCATCAATTCTCTGTACTGCGTTTACGGGGACGTGTGCATCGCTTCCGAGGTGAGAGTGTGACCTGGACATCACTCTCAGACCACGTACAAAAGAGATGATTTTCCGACAGAGTTCTCAGACCTACATGCAGGTAAAGTACAAGCATCTGTCGTCCATCCAACTCATGTCTTCTCCTCGCTGCAAGTTGAGCTCATGCGTATCATGCATTCACCGCTCACCGCTTCAGAAGTGGTATCAGACTCGCGCTCACTACGACATTCCTGCCCTCTCGTCCTGGGGATTCTACGCTCGTCCAATGGTTTCCATTTGCGTACTGCTCTTGGACCCTGCTTTGGAGTCTGTGTCACCTCGGATTTGCTGCCTAGAGTCAAGTCTTGGCGCTCGCGCTCTCGTTGTTATCAACTTTGCTACCACACACACCTACTTACCTCTTACCACTACACCACTTGACTTTCTGTACAACTTCTCAATATGGTGGGTGCTACTCGAGGCCGCACACGTAAGGAGGCTGTAAAGCGACCAGTCTCACCTAGCGACGATGGCACCATTGCGGACGCACCGCTCGAAGGTACCGCTATTGTCGACGCTCAAAGCAATCCGCACATGCCTTCGTCAGCCACTCACCCCGCGCGTGACGACGTATCGCGTCTGAGTGAGGGCCTCGAGCCGCTTCACCTGGTTGGGCAAGATGGTGAGTAAAGCGCCAGCACAACAAGATTTTATTCAGCTAACAATAATCTAGACTCAACACATCCAATCCACACACCTGCTTCTAGAGAAATCGATCCGCTTACTATCCATGTGAAGGAGGCCATTGCGACAATTGGCCGACTAGAGGCCTTAGGCTTGCAACGCTACGACATTCCCCTGCCCAAGTGCATCGTGCTAGGTAAGTCACCAAATTATAGATAATACAAAGGTTTTGTTCGCTGACATCCTTAGGCGAACAATCCACAGGAAAGTCTTCAGTGATTGAAGCCATCTCTGGTATCAAGACTCCGAGAGCCGATGACACTTGCACCCGATGCCCTCTTCTCATCAAGCTGGAGTCCTCCGATGATCCGCGCGCGGGCTGGAGCGCGAGCGTAACACTTCGACGTAATTTCGGCTACGATGGCAAGCCTGCAGGTCCAAGCCACGAACGTCGCTTTCCCGGTTGGATACAGTTACCACAGCCTAACGACGCTTTCTTCGCTGATACCGACAATCCTGAGAACCTGGAGCACATCATTCGCCGCGCACAACTGGCCACTATTAGTCCCCGCGTTGACTACCATGAATTCTTGCTTCCGAGTCTTGCCGCACTTGGAGAACATCACAAATGCAAGTTCAGTCCGAACATTGTATGCATCTCCATCACTCAGCCGGGTTCACCGTCTTTAAGTTTCTACGATCTTCCTGGTCTCATCAACCAAGCCGACATTGAAGAAGAAGCGTATCTCATCCAGTTTGTTCGTGACGTAGTTGTGGACTACGTCAAAGACGCCGAGTCTCTCATACTAGTCACCTGCTCGCTAGCGACTGATATCGCCAATTCAACCGCTGCTGGCATCGCGCGTAGTATGAAGGCTACTGACAGATGCATTGGTATGTAAAATCATCGTCTATAACTTCTTTTGCTAACGCCGCTTCCAGGCGTACTCACCAAACCCGACTGCCTGCCGAAGGGATCACGTCACGACAAACTAATGGAAGTCTTCGATCAGAAACGGTTCGCGCTAGGGCACGGTTACTTCGTTGTGAAGAACCCAGCACAGGATGAACTTAACAAAGGCCTTACACATCAAGAGGCTCGGTTGCAAGAGCATCACTTCTTCAGCGGAGAAGATCCGTGGTCTACAACCTTCAAAGATTATGCACACCGCTTCGGAACTCTCAATCTCCAGAGTTTCCTTTCGGGGAAGCTTGCCGACCAGATAACGAAGAAGCTCCCAGTCATCGAGCATGAGATCGATACTCGGCTTGCTGTAGTGGAAGCTCGTCTGCAACAGTTCCCTGAACCTCCCAACCACAACGCGTCACGAATCATCTCTGACGTCGTGCTCGACTTCTCACAGGGGGTTCGTAAAGAGCTCGAAGCCGAATTCCCATGCAAGGAATGGCGTAACAAGTGGAGGCTTCTGCAAAACGCTTTCTTCGATGCGCTAGTCAGTATGAAGCCCACAATGGCGACGGGTGGACGTCGAGACGCAAGCGTTTATGCAGACGTACTAGACTCTCAGCCAGGAAGTTCTGCGAATAAAGCTATTTCGCTAGACGACGACGATGACGAATACGATGACGGAGAGCACAGCGAAGATAGTGAGTCTGCAGCGCGCAACAATCCCGAGACACCTACCAAGAAGCGCAAGATCGACGGCACGCCGGGGCTTTCTCCAGTCAAGACACCGAAGCGAGGTCTGCCCAAACCGCCGGAAGAACAACCAATGATTACAGACTTCCGTGGCTTGAAGAAGAAGTTCGTTCTCGACGAAGTCACTGAATACTTGTCCGAACACTCCCAGTCGAAGGTACCAGGCCAGATCGAGCCACGAGTGGTCGATAACCTCATGCTCAGCACGCTTGAACACTGGGACCAGCCGCTTGCGAAGTTCTTCGATGCTTTCGAAAAGCAGATTAAGGATCAAATGAGAACACTGTTCACCCAACACTTCAAGAAATGGCAAGGCTCAACTTTCCATCAGACCGCATGGAAGATCGTTGAAGAGATGCTAGCAACCAACTTCGACCAGCAGCGCACTACCATGGCTAACGAGAGCCTCAACGACGAGAAGGAAGGGCCATACATATTTCACAACGATATCTTCGAATGTGAGAAGGAGGCCGTCTTAGAAAACTACCAACAAGCTCGCTTCAAATATCGCTTCACAAAGTACAAGAACAGCAGAGCGCAGCGCACAGGCAAGCCAATGAGTCCTGCTGAAGAAGAGAGGTTGAAGAAAGATGTCAGGGCTATGGAGGTATTTAACCATGAGCCTTACCTCGTCGAGCGAGGCGTTGTCGCTCAGGTCACTACCTACTACATGCTCGCCGTGCGCCGCTTTCACGATGCGGTATGTATGCGAATAGAATCCAAGTTCTACAAGCAGCTCCGCACTCAACTCCGCGACGAGCTTGAGAATGGTCTTGGTCTGAATGAGGGCCATGAAGGTAAGTTGCCATTATCTAGACGGGAGACTGCATATGCTAATTGCTTCGATTCAGGTTACGAAAACGCCAAGCGCCTCCTCTCGGAATCCTCTCATCGCTTCAACCAACGTATGGAGCTTGTCGGACAACGCGACTCTCTTCTCCAAGGCCAGAAGATCCTCCGCGATCTCCAGCAGAGGAGGTACGGTGGTGACAGCTCATCCTCCACGTTGGACGTCGGTTCTCGGACTCGCCAGTCTAGTACTTCTTTCGGCATCCCCACACCGGTTTCGGCAGATATGGAGGACGTGGATATGGCAGGCGCTCCGCGTCACTAGCCTGATGGCTGTACATCCGTGGCTATGGCCTTGTTCTGGATACGATACGATACGTGAAGCTTGCGCTGTTGGTGGACAAGGAACACTGTTTGCAGGAAGATTTCTTTGGTCTACGCAAGCGCGGACCAGTGGTCACGCGCAGCAGTTGCATAGCATGGGTATTGTCGTCATGAAACAGTTCTGGCGGCGTTGACTGACGACTAGCTGTCGCGTGGACACTCATGTATGACGAAGTATACGTAGCGAAAGCATCTCGTCTCTTCATTCTGACTTGCTAATATGGCATGTGAAACGTAAGTGTATAACAACGTCTTGACATTCTAGTCCACAGATCTTTAGATAGGGAGGAGCGCTTCGCACGATATCCGCGAGGCGATTGGACGACAATATTTCCCTGCTCTAGGCCACTCTTCCTTCCTCATCACCTTCTCCATTGCCATCTCCTTCCCCGACATTCACTTCGACATCTCCATTCTCTCCGACTCCTCCTCCACGACGCTGCTCTCGCTCTCCCACTACACCTCCGCCATCACCACTCCGTCTCTGAGTGCGCTCCTCCTCCCCCGGCCCAGCCGTCTTGCCTACTCTCTGCGGTCTTCCTAGACTTCTCGCCAGCGCGTATCCCTCAGCAACACGAAGCTGTTCTTCGGTAACCCTCAACTGGCGAATTGCTTGCTGGTGTGCAGTCTCACTTTCGAGAGCAGCGCGGACACGCTGGGCTTGCGCTACTCTGACCGCCGCTTCAGCAACTACCACTGCATCCCAGGCTGCTTGCATTTCGAAAGATGCTTCATCGCTCCGTGCGGCGTACCGTCGTTGTTTGTCTGGCCGTGCCGCGAGTGGTGCTGGTGGTGCTGCCTCTGACTGGAGCGCTTGGTCATTCGCATCACCTGCCTCCGGTTGGGGACCTCGCTCATTCGCATCGCCTTTATCGCCTGATAGTCCTGGCCAGTCCTCTTCTGATTCTGATTCTGATACCCAGCTCCTAGCAGTAGCAGTGATAGCTTGATGAATAGCCTTGAGACTGTACCGTTTCATTCTCTTGCAGCGCATCTCCAGTTCCTCGCTGATCTTCTTGCCTTGTCTTTTGGTAGGAAAACGTTCGGACAAGTCACGAAGCAGCTCGATGATCACATCCTCAATACCTGTATCCTCCGGAGCATCAAGGTCGCCTCCGCGTAGTATAGCTGGGAAGTCGCGGTGGAGAGAATGGATGCCCCAGTTAGAGTATATCTGACTGAGTGCCGCGTCTTTATCTTCTCGCGTATGTATGGTCTGGGCTTCGGGTGCTTCGCTGAAGATGCTTGAAGTGTCGTCGTCTGCTTCGCTTGCGTTGCTCCCTTCCTTTCCTGTCTGCTGTGCTCCCTTCTCTACTTCGTCCTTTCCGTGCGATCTTAGTCTTCGTCTGAACTCATTTACCGCTCCATCATTGACTGGTTTGGTTGCAGGCTTAGGGTTGGGTGCCGCAGGAGGCTCATCATCTTCTGCTTCGTCTGATTCGGGAACGACCGTGTCTTCTTCCTCTACCTCGGATGTGATCGTGTGATCTTCATCCTGATCGTTGCTGGCGGTAGTGTTGTTTTTCTTTGTCTTCTTCCTGGCAGCCTGTTTCTTCCCAGGCCCTTTTCCCGCTGCTGGTCTCTTCTTCGTGTTGTTGACTTTGAACTTTGCTTGGTCTATGAAGTTGTTCCCGAGCAATTTCTGCAAATCCTCGCAGATATAACCCATCTTTTTTTCCTTAGTGTTACCTATGGGCCCTGAGCCGTGGTATCTACGAATGTAGTACTGCTCGATTTGGTCTTTGACTTCCTGGCCTTGGTTTGGATGATTGATCGACAAATCTCGGAACGCGCGTATAGTCGTCATGTCGCAGGTGAACTCTGTCATTTTCTCCGTACTGCCCTGGAGCCAAGTGTCGGCGTGCATCCAACTTGTCATGGTAGAGAAAGCCTGGCCCCAGTTAGCGATAATGGTGGCGATCGCCTGTGTTCGTTCCTGGGCTTCGGCTTGGGTGTCTCCAGGGGGTTCAGCTCCTTTGAGGTTGGGCGTCTTTGGGGGCATTGCGTTGGTGATGTCTTGAGAGTTGCTTGAACTGTATTTCCAAATCACAGCTCTCCTCTCTTTAAGATAACCCGCGCATTTCCATCTTATTCCAATGTTTGTGTTCAAGCAAGCACGCTCTTTGATCTTTGAAAGACATCGCCACAAAGGTTTCCAAAGCAGTACTAGTGTTCAGCGGAGCAAGCGAATATCTGAATAATGATACATTGGAGTGTGCCGGTGTGTTGCTGGCATCGTTACCAATGGCATGGGAAGACGCGAATGTGGCAGCTGGTGATATGAGAAACAATAGCTCTATCAACATTCGCTAGACACTGACCACGTCGTGTTCCGCTACTTCTTCTCCTTCTCCTTTTCGTTCGTCTTACTCTTGCGTTTCACTCTACCTTCTCCACCATTCCCTCCAGCGTTCCCTCCGCCATTCTCTCCTCCATCTCCTCCCTGCTGTATCTCTCCGTCTCCTTCCTCACCAGCACCCTCAGCCTGCGTGCTGCGTCCCAATCCAGAGCCACCGGAAAGACCCCCTGGACCATCACCCATCATACTTCGTCTCGATGGTGCTCCTGCCCAGCGTCCCTGTAACTCGTCCGTCCTCGCATACGCCTCGTCACTCACTCTTCTAGCTGCTTCTACTCCCATCAGCAGCGCAGCTTGATCCTGAACGGACTGTCCATTGAGAACGGCCTGCTCGTATCTACGGCGGGCCGAATGAATGCGTTGATCAGCTTGCCTACTGTCGTTGAGAGCACGACGAAGCGTCCAGTTCGTTCCTATAGTCAGGACACCGCCTTCGAAACGCGATAGTCCTGGTTGTGCAGCAGGCTGTGTCGCAGCTTGCGAAGCTCGGAAGGATTGGTTTGTCAACGCAGTTGGAGGTTGAAGTTCGCGGTCTCGGCGCCTGCGCTCTCTTTCTTCTGCGTTGAGTACCATCGGCTGTCCACGCGGGCTATCATCTCCAAAGGACCCTCCGATCATGTCCAAGGCGCTACGTCTCCCGGTGCCCAGTGGGGGCGGAGGAGGACCTCGCCCCAGTTCTCTGATCGATGGCCCACCGCTTGCATTTGCCGTAGTCGTCCTTGCCGTAGGTCCTCCTGGTATCGGTACTGCGGCATGCGTCGGCCTATCAAACTGTGCGAGGAAAGCAAGGGCTTCATCCGTACTTCTCGCCCTTACAAAACTCTGCATCAAGTGAGTCCTGATCCGTTCCATAAGAGCAAAAGCCTGCCGAGAATCATCGTGAAGGTTGGAAAGGTCAAGCAATCGTGCGACGAGTCTGAGGTCGATAGCCGTATCGCTCGTTATGTTGGCTGGAAAGAGGCCTCGAGGGAAGTCGAGATGCAACTGGTAGATGTTCCAGTTGATATAGATGTCACTGAGTGCCCGGCCTCTCTGTAATTCGGTGAGTACTGCGGCTTGCGTGGCGTTGTTTGCTGTTCCAGTCGCTGGTGCTTTGCCGTTCTGCTTTGCGCTTGCCGCTGCCTTTCCGCCATCGTCTGCCTTCTTCGGGGCTGGGCCGTCGTGGAGTATAATACTGGAACCTGAGCCAGAGTCGTCGTCGTCGTCTTGATGTAGGCGGTGAGGGGCTAGGTCGTTGTAGTTCGGCTTTGCGCTATGCCTCAAGGTTTTCCTGCGCTCAGACATCTCTTTACCGTCATCTCCTGCAGATCTCTTCTTGCCTTTGCCCTGAGCTTCGGCCTGCTTCTCGTACTCCTTTAGTATCCTCTCCAAATCATCGCGCAGGCTCTTCTGTTTCTCAGCCGGCGTACTACCTATATCGCCAGTCTTTGACTTTCTCGTGTTCCAGCGCGACTCAATTTTCTTTCTGACTTCTTTGCCGAGATTAGGAGTTGCGTCGGATAACTCCCGCAGTTGCTTAAGGGTAGCTGGTTCGCATGTGTGTTCAGTCAAGTTCTTCGTTTGACCTTTGAGCCATGTATTTGCCGGTATGCAGCCGCTCAGGGTACTGAACCGTGGACCCCAATTCCTAGCCATGGCATTCGTCTCTTGTCTTACTCGTTGAGCGTCCGTTAGAGCAGGGGCCGGGACAGGTGCGATCACCGGCGCAGCTGCATTACCCACAGGAGGGGGAGGCGGAGGATCACTCGCAGTCGCCGGTACAGCTACTTCGTCGTCTAGTTCAGTCAAGTAGTTTCGCAGCTCTTCTTCGTCTTCAGGGTTAAGTTCGCGGTGCGGCATCTGTACGCCATCTTCTACTGCCTCCTCCGCCTCATCATCAACCATCACGCTATCTTCCCTGGTATCAGGATCCGCATCAGATGTGGCTGGTGCCGCCGGTGCAGCTGGCGCAGTGAGTACAGTGGGTGCAACGGGTACCTCATCGCCGGCGTTCTCGTTAGTATCGTTCTGTTGCCTATGTCTTCGTTCTCTGTTCTCTTCTCGTAGCGAGCGAGTGAACTTGGTTTTCCCTTTCGGCAACATTGTGAGATCCGTTTCTTCCGTGTTTTGCTTCTCTTTTCCCATAGAGATTGAATGATAAGATAGGTGAACAATTGCAGTTATCTTATGGACGGAGTGAACTACATTCTTGGTTCACGACTCTCTTTGGCTATATATAAGCCCTCGCAGCTCCATCTTATTCCATCGTTTGCATCCAAACAAACTCGTTCTTTCATCTCTCAAACCTGAACGGCATTCAGTTGGTACTAGGTTCTCGTAGAGCAATCTAGAATCCAAGCAATCGCATTTCGAAGATGCTTCGCCTCCTCGAGAACATCGTTGCCAGATGGCATCGCGATAAACAAGTGTATCTAGGTATGGCATCACACCGTTCAGTGTTGGGACAAGTATATGAGAGTCTTGATATTCTTTCCACATGTGTCTCGGACAGATCTAGACAGATCATGGAGTTGTACTAGTTCAGCTAGAAGACACTGACATAAGAATAAACTATCAGGCAGTATGGATGCGCACGTCTGCTACCCTATTGCTCCGTCTCCTTCTCGCCTCCACTGCCGATCTCGGCCCCTTCACCCTTCTCATTGCCATCGCCTTGCCCGTCTGCCTGGGCTCCCCCACCACCCTCTACATCATCCCCTTCTCCCTCCTGTCCCCGCTCTCCACCCTGCGCCTCAGCCTCCCCATCGCCCGCAACCTTCACCGGAGCTCTCTGTTCACCCTGCTCATTCGCACCCTCTGCCCGTACCCCCTCACCACTCCGTTCCTCCGCGCCTTCCCCATCCATCTCCTCTCTCCTCCGTCCTTCCTGTATACGGTCCCTCAAACGATCAACATCCATAGCCCCCTCGATACGATCTCGCAGCCCAATCGCGTTTTCCAACTGCGACTCATCTTCATCGCTAGACACACCGATGCCGCGTAGGTAGGCTAGCCTGCGCCTGCATTGAAGTACCCACGTGTTCGCGTCTCGGAAGTCCATGGCGCTTAATGAGCTTCGTAGCTCTGCTTCTGTGGCGGGACGGGGGATGCGGTGTTCGGTGTTCGGTCTCGCTGGGTCGCGTAGTACTGCTCTATCTGTGCCATCTGCTCTGGCTTGTGCTAGAACGTTGGCTGCGGTAGTTCGAGTCTGTGCTGACGGTAAACGGGTGTTATTTGCCAATTGTGCTGCTAGACGATACAGTTCGGTGACTCTTGCAATGACGGCAAGAAGGGTGTCTGTGGTGTGCTTTTTGGACCGGCTCAGCTGTCTTGCGAACTCTTGTCTCACCGCAGCACCTTGCTCTCTCGTATTGGTCATGTTGGATAGATGCAGGATTCGAGTAATGACGATCAGATTAATGTCGTTATCGCTTCTTACGGCCGCTGAACGCTGGAGGTCTTCTCCTAAGTAATCGAGCAATGAAGTGATGCCCCAGTTGCTGTAGATTTGTCTGAGGGCGTTGTGTCGCTGCGTCGGGGTCCTGATGTCGAAGTCTGGTTGTTGTTCAACTTCGGCATCTTCAGACAGTTCGGTTAGCAGGGAGCTGATGAGGTTATCTCGGGTAGATGGGCGTTCTTCTCTTTGTTGTCGTCGCTCGGTAGCTAATTCCCGTTCCCTTGTATTCCCCCTGGTATTACGTTTGCTAGCCACTTGCTGGTCATTTTTCTTTTGCTTCTTAGATGGCTTGCCATTCACGTAGTCTTCGTCATCTGCCGCTTCGCCTAACGTATTCAACCCATCATTGTCCTCTCCCACCATGGTGCGCGGCTGTCGCTTGGCTGCCTTGCCGGGTTGAGCTGAACTGGTCCCATCATTCCTTGCTTTCGCAGCTCTCGCTCTCGGTGTTCTCGTGGGCTGGGGCCCAGCAGCTCCTTCTTTACCCTTTGTAGCCTTCTTTGCTTTCTTCTTAGTACCCTCCTTCGGTTCGTCGTCTTCCCCTTCGCCTTCGTCGCCGTCATCGTCTTCCGGTCCTCGTCCATCTGCTCTTAGCTCCGCACAGATTGCATTGACATCGTCGCGCAGCCTTTGTTCCTTGACCTCGCGTGTCTCACCAGTTCTCTCCCATTTATCACGATGTTTCCTCCAGCCCAGCCTCTTGGCAACTGCCGCTTTTGCCTTGTCGTGGTCGTTTTTCGTGAGCCGGGAGAGGTCACGGAAAGCACGCAAGGTCTCGATATTCCAGTCTGTGTCGCGAAGATTTGTGTTCCTTTTCAGCCAGGACTCTTTGGCGTTCTCCTGCAAGGTATCTCTCAAGGTAACGCCAACCCAGTTTTTATAAATCTCATCTAGTAGGTCTTGTTTGGTCTCTTCGTGGCTAGAGTCGGCGGAATCGTCATCGTCGATCATAGGTGCATCTTCTCTTCCGTCCTCATCTCCGCCAGTCTCCTCCCCTTCCCCAAGTTGGGTCTTGCGTACGATGAGATCCTCTTCGACATCGTCCTCCCCGATCATTGCCTCATCTTCCTGCTGTTCTGCCTCATCTCCGTCATCCGCGAAATTGAAATCATCGTCATTCAACTCTGGGTCTAAGTTTGAGGGCACGTCTGACATTTCGCTTGTGTCTGGTACTGGTTCTGGTTCTGGTACAAGTGGTGCTGCAGCCTTTTTCTCCTGGCTTTTGCTGGGTCTGATGTACTTGATCTTTGCCATGTCGAGATCCGTATCTTCCGTGTTTTGCTTGTCTTTTGTCATAAATGCTGAATGGTACGATGTGTGAAAGATTCCAACTCACGCTTCCCCTCTTGATAAACACTCACCCACCGCTCCATCCCCTTCCACGTTTGCTTCATCGACAAACATCTTCCTTTATCCCTCTATTCGCGAAATCGCCAGAACAACCAGGTCGTTAGCAGAAACAACTTGCGCGAAAACGAGAGTAACGAGGTGCAAAAATTACATTATCTGTAATCCTCCATTCCCATCTTCCGACCGTCAAGCGTAAAAGCCCACCCATCTCATACCATCTCCTCATCCATCCGTCTCTCTATTCCCACCCAGCCTCAACGCCAGCCATCGCTTTAGATATTAAACCCTCAAAATATACATACAAGTAAAGCGAACCCACAACGATCAGGAAAAAAAAATGAAGAGAAAAGGCGTAGTTGAAAAGAGGCTGTATATCCCTACTCGGCCCCCATCCACCTTCCGAGGTCCTCATATTAATCACGAACCATGACTTCAACTACCACATATCGTCATCCCCCCTCTTCCCCCCCTCTTCATCACTATAATTACTATACCCTCCTCCTCCCCCTCCTATCCCACCACCACCACCCCCTTTCCCAGATTGTCCCAGATAATTCTGCGTATTCGCTACACTATATCCACCTCCACCACTTCCTCCCCCGCCATTCGCACTATGATTCGAGTGATGCGAATCACGCGGGTTCTGGTTATAAGAATTACCCTGCTGAGAGCCGCCTCTTGCATGCTGTTGGTGGTGTTGGCCGTTTTGTTGTGATGAGAGGCCGCCATTGGCTTGTTGTTGGTGAACAGAGGGCCATTCTTGTGAGGATTTTTCGGAGGATTGCTGTTCGTGCTGTTGCTGTTGCTATGTTCTTCGTTAGTCTCTCTTCTAAACACTCAATCTCGACATGTCTTACCTGCTGGTACCGCTGATATTGAGCAAACTCCTCAGGCTGCGACTGTTGCTGTTGATGCTGCGGTTGCTGCTGCTGCTGTACCTGCTGCTGAGATTGCTGAGCAGCCTGCTGCTGATGTTGCTGCTGCTGCTGCTCCTTCTTCTGCTGCGCGGCTTGTTGCTGTTGCTGAGCCTGTTGAGCTTGCTTTGCTTGCTTGGAGTTGCCGATGGAAATCTGCGGGTGCATTTGCTGGACCTTGGCGAGGTACGAGTACATGAAGTTGGACAGCAAGACTTGGGAGTAAAGCTCGCGGCGGGGATTCGCAAGCTTGATGTGGGCCATGCGGTATATCGCGCGCTCTTCTAGGATCGAAAATCGGGTCCAGTTGTAGTCGATATCGGGCTTTAAGATGCGTGGCGGGGGCTCGGGCGATAATCCACGTGAGGCGTTCTTCTTGTGGGACGACTCTTTCTCGCCCTTCTTCTTTCCTCCTCCGAAGATGGAGGACAGCAGTCCAGGTTCCTTCTCTTTCTTGCCCTCGCTGGATGTTTTTCTGGCGCTCTCCTTCTTTCGCTCTTCTTCCAGCTTGACGCTTTCGCGATCCAGCACTACGCTCTCGCGACCACGACCGCCGCCCTGTATCGATGTCTGCAGGAGGTCCAGTCTCGTGTCATCGTGGCCCTTGTCCTTCTCCTTCTCCTGGGACTTGCTGAGCTTGTTCTTGACCTTCTTCGGGGCTTCTTTTTCTGAGTCTTTGTCTTTTGACTTCTTGTCTTTTTCCTTCTCCTTATCACCGCCAAACCAGCCCCAGCTCGTCTTCCTTTGCCCGCCCTCAGAGCCATCCTTGTCCTTCTTATCTTTGGCCTTCGGTTCGAGCTTCTTCTCTTCTGGTGCGTTCGGGATTATGGACAACGAATCGACCCTGTTGTTCTGGCCGGGCATCGCCGAAGGATGCGCTACTAGATCATCGAAGGACTGAGCGGGTTTGATC
Organism: Alternaria viburni; assembly: GCF_023758015.1. Taxonomy (NCBI): domain Eukaryota; kingdom Fungi; phylum Ascomycota; class Dothideomycetes; order Pleosporales; family Pleosporaceae; genus Alternaria; species Alternaria viburni. Next base: position 109,538 of record NW_026055808.1, read on the forward strand.
GGGGACGACTGAGCAGCTTGTGCATGACGGTTCGGTCGACTCGACGACTGGGGCTGGCGCTGTTGTTGCGGAGGTTGCTGCTGAGGTTGAGGATAATGACGTGGGCCCGCAGGTTGTTGCTGGGCTTGAGGCGGAGGTTGGCGGGAGGAGTGACGTTCGGGTAGCTGAAACTGAGGTGTTCGGTTCTGTTCTTGTGGCGGTGGTGTCTCGATGATCTGGGGTACCTGCTGCGGCGGAGGTGTGTAGCCTGGCAAAGGTGCAGTCGTGCGGCCGTTGGAGGCGATTCGCGAGTGGAACTGCCTGGGCTGCGGCGAACTCCGCTCCTGCTGGGATATCGGCTCCGTAGAAGCTGATCTGGGGTACTCTTCAGATGAACCAGGTCTCTCGCCGCCATAGCTGGGAGATGCCCGCTTTGCCCCAGGCCGCGAGAAGTTGTTGGACGATCCTTCAAACGCCGAGTTAACGGGTTCCGACTGAACGCGGTTGAGACCTGGGAGAGGAGGGACTTCGGGTATGCTCTCGGTAGAGTGGACGGGCGAGGTGGACGGGGAATCTTCCGTGTCTGTGTCTCCTTGTCGGCCAGAGACGAGTCGCCGTGAGAGGGGCGGGCCGCCTTTCCGCAGACTGCCTCGTCTGTACGTAGTGTGTGTTGATCTCTTGAGCGTGCCCAGACCACGCATCTTGCTACCCGGCACAATGGGCATACCGTCGGCGCCCTCTTCCCCTTCCCCCGACATGCCCTTTTGATCGATGCTCATCCGTCTTATCAGGGCCACCGGGTCCTCCTGTATGTGCTCGAGCTCCTGTAGGTTCGACAAGCCCCCGTTGGGCTGCGCGCCGGATCGCTTCCTCTCCAGCCTCTCGGCGCCGTCCTTGTAGCCAGAGCCAGTATCAATCTGCCTGGACAGCATGGACTTCTTCCGCCGCAGCCCTCCACCCGAGCCCTGACGCCCCATGGCGCCGTCCGGAGATAGCGAGTCAGAGTCTCCGGAGCGTCGTCTCGTCCTGTCAATCTTGTCTTCAATGAACGTCTTGAACTCCATGGGCGCCAGTTCGGGGTGCAGCCGTGCGGGTACCCAGAAGAGTTTCGACTCGTCCTCTTCCGACATGGCCGGTGGGGAGGGCGGTGAGTTTGCGGACTGGAACGAAGGCAGATCGGGATCGGCATTGTTAACGCCCATGGACATCCTCCGTATGGCCTGCAGGTTGCTCAGCTCCTGGGCGAGGCCCGCCGGGCTGTTCTCGTAGTCGAGGTTGTTCAGCGGGAACTGGTGTGACGCCGTGTTCGAGTTCGAGCGGGACAGCGGAGGGGACATCTGGCCGCCGTTCGAGGGGTGCCGGGCGACCGAGGCCCGCTTCTGGGCCATGTTGGCGGTGCCATTGGGGCTCGTGGGCGTTTGGGGCTTCTCGAAAGACATCTGGGGACGCAGCGGGGACCTCGCGGGGGGCGCGTTGGGGAAGGGGTCGAAGGCCTCGAAGGCGCCAAAGGACTGGATCGAGTCGCCGTTGGGGCTGGGGACGAAGCTTAGGGGTCGCAGGCTGCGGCGGTTGGGAGCGTCGGTGTCGCTGTCGCCGCCGTACATGTCGCCTATGGCCTCGGTGACGTGGTGGCTGTCATCGCTGATGGATATCTGCGGCGCATGCCCCCGGCGCGGGCCTGGGTTTCGCATCTGATATAGGCGGTCCAGCTCTCTGGCTCTGTCGGTTGCCTGTGGGGTACGAGACTTGGTCAGCTTGGGGGCTCCTTGGAACGTCGGGTTGGCGCCGCGGGCCTTTGCCGGGGAATAGGGAAACGAAACAATGGCGACCTCAACTGTCACCACAGTATTTGGTAGATGTTTGCCTGAGGCTACTAGGTAGACATGCGCTACTCACCATTTGCGAACCTCAGAGAGTGCGGAGGTGCGGGTTAGCACGATTGCCACGGCTTGCTTAGGGCGCCGAGGCGGTGCGGGCATCCAAGGGCCCAAGGTTTGCGAGGCGGACGGGTCGGGCGTGTTGGTGCTGCGGCGAAGGAGTATCAAGCACCATGGTCTCAGGGAGAAATAGTAGAGGTACACATTCGCGCCGTGATGCACATGTCCAGCCAGCACCCCAACTAACTGCAATGTCACTAGCCCGGAGCGCGCCCAAGATGCACGACTCGGCGCCCTCCAGCTGCTCCGCCACACAGGGGGGCATCACCACAAGCCGAGTGTAGGTCAACAGCAGCCGCCCTCAACCCGCCAGACACCCAATCCATGTCCGCCTTACCCAGCCGGGCGACATCGATACCGCATCTAGGGTCCTGCTCAAAAACAACTAGACCGTTTCAACGTCTACACCCAAAAGGAACCCCTACTGGAGTTTTCACGGTTTCGGCAGCACGCGGGTGTTCACGTTGTCACCGAATGTGATGCGTGCGAGAGACAAGAATAGCCGTCTCGTCTCAGACTACTCGCAGATCCCCGGACTAAGTCACGGAAGTGCACCATGAAGCACGTCGCTAGCCCACACCATTGTCAAGCGAGCTGTCACCCTCCCTCGCTCCCAGCCCAACATCGTGATCCCATGCTAACTCACCGATATCATCTATCCACATATTGGCGCTACTCCCCGTCAGGCCGAAGCGCCAGGGGTAAATGTCCCTGCGTCTACCTATTCGCTCGTGCCGCTGAGACTTGTCTGTTGTACAACGTAGCCGCACGCCAAGGTGATGTCATGCTTAAGCGCTGACCCTCCGCGCTGCCATTATCGTGAGTGCTGCATTGCCATCATCTCCGACGCTTGGGACTTTTCCTATTGCGAGTAGTTTGTCTATAGGGGTGGGAGTGGTGTGCTGCCATGGTATATACAAGAAGCAAAGATTCACATTCATGCCTGGCCCCTGGTCTCACCTCATACAAGACAAAAGCTGAACAGGTCTGTAGGCTACATTAAGCCAAACCCTTGCAAAGGCAGTAACCCAGCGCCAATGTAGGCTCTAGGCTGTTCAGCTTTTTCCTAGGTAGGCGTAGTCTCAGGTCTCAGGTCGATGCGCTGCTGCGTCTCCAGACAAACATCGCCGAGGCCACTGCGCACGTGACGGCTCCGAGCGCTAGGTAAAGATTGAGATAATCGTAGCCGTCCTCTTCCTGCTTGGGGAAGGCTGTCGAGGGGTGGGTGGCGCTTTCAGCCAGCTATACGGTGTTAGCTCGTGGAATTAGTCAATGGATGTAGTACGTACGTGAACAAACAGCTCCGAGATGCTGTTCCATGTCGTGCTGACGTGCAGTGGTGGTGCCATTCTCAGGGCGCTGGTGTACTCGTCGGGCTGCTGCTCGCATCGCTGCATCGTCTTGTCCTGGTCTGCCTTCAGGGCTGTGTAGACCGCTGGTAGTTGGTCGAGATGGGGGTACTTCTTCCGCAACTCGACAACATGCGCAAAGCTCGTGGGGTCGCTCGAGTCGTAGGTATAACACAACAGGTCGCACGCGTCTAGCTTGGCCTGATTTTCCAAAATCGCGGGTTCGAGTTCACCGAGCTCCTCTAGGATCAGATAGCATTGTTTGCCACCTTTCAATTCCACGCTGTTGACTGCTGAACGCGGTTTTATCGTGGGATGGTAGGTGTGGCTGAACGGTCGCTGGAGGAAGGCAGACAGCAACGAGCTCTTTCCACTCCCGCTCGACCCTATGACATAGCATAGAAAGACGTTGCGCTCGACGCGGCCAGGCTTCTTCCGCCGCTTCCTAGCTTTGGTCACCTTGAGTGCGCTGGTGGTGCCTCCGCGCTCGCCGCTCTCAAATCCGAGGTATGCCAGGTATGCTAGAGTCGTTTTAGGCTCTTCAAAGGTAGTCATGCTCCATTGCGCGAGCCATCCCTGTAGTGTGATGTATCCAGCTTCGTTGCGCACTGTACATGATGGGAACGACGAGTCCACCCACGATGTCGGCATGCCGGGGGTCGGTGCGAACAGATTCGCGAGTTCTCTGTCGTTCAGTCCTCCGTCATTGTCCATATCAAACTTCAGGAACAGATCGACGAAGAAGCGGTAGCCGGACGGGCTGAGTTCGGCGGAGGAGAACTGAGGAACGTCGAACTTGGGATGGAGGAACGTATCTTGCAGACTGAGACTGTCGGTGTAGTGGAATTTCCGCAGTATGATCCAGATGGTTTCGTGTCGTCCCTTCTCTGCGAAGATCTTGTTCAGGAGCAGAAACCCCTTCTCGTCCATGCCATGCTCGCCGGTCAGACCAGGAGCAAAGCGCTCCATCGACCTCTTTATATTCATCAAGTCGTCGTCCCCCAGCGGTTTCTCGAAGCACTTAATCTGGAAATCGTGAATCTCCTGATCGTTCCAGTACCCATCCTTGTCTGTGTCGCATAGATGGAAGACGCGTTGCAGTGCAGACACGGCTGCTGGCTTGAGTGCGTTCTCCTTGGAGTCGTATAGCGGGGCTATCGGGTGTGTGACGGCCTTTTGGCAGAGGAAGAAGACCTCGTTGATATTGTGGTGGTCCTTGGCGCTGGTGCGGATGCAGGAGTCGATCTCCTTGAACTCGTTCATGACGGGCAGCATCTCCTCCGACACGACTTGGGATGTTGTGCCATTCGAGGCGATGTCGGACTTGTTCGCGCACAGCACCACTGGCACGTTGACACCCAGCGAGCGGAAGTAGGGCATCCAGAACAGCGCCACCCGCTCATAGCTGTAGTGGTCCGAGTATACGAGGAGTATGACGTTCGATTTGCGGAGCTCTGTGCGGAGAGTGTGTCGTTCGTGGGGGAGGGCGGAGGTATCGACGATGGTAGTGGTGACATTGTCGGGCGTCCCAAGCGTGGGCGGGAGCGTCACCTGTGGCAGGACAGGCTGGATTTTGGCTGTGACGAAGACGTCCTTGACAAGAGACGTGATGATGGAGCTCTTGCCGACGCCATCGTCACCGCAAAGACAGATCCGTACTGCGCATGTTAGTGAGTGTGTTGTCGGGAGGGTGCTCCACATACCGGTCGCCATTTCTCGGCGGCATTATTGATGCATTATGGCAGGTGTGAGGGATGTAGTGGAGGTAGTGAGTGGTTGAAAACTTGGTCGGACCTGCCGTGAGAATATTCAGACTTGTGCAATGTTCATAGCACTTCGAGCGATTCGTGGTCAGAGCAGCACCAGTGCTGTCAGAAGGCTTGGCACACGTGGGAGACGATCGCAGCCCTGGAGCTTCCCCGCCAGCAGCCCCGCAAGATTGGCTGCTGGGAGGTGCAATGCGTCGACCGTTGTCAAGTGGCCCTGCAGACACGCCGGACCCATGTCATGCCTCGTCCTCTCCACCAACGGCCAGCGGCATGGCAGGCAATTAATAAGACTGCCCAGTGCACGGAGCCATAAGGCGCCCGTCTCGTCTCCGCTTTCCACTTCCCCAATGGTTCCATGGCCCGCGCTCCCATGCCAGTCCCAGCCTGCCTGCCGCGGGCCACAAGCTTCCTTCTCCGCGCGCGCCCAAATTGACGTATCCTGCCTCTTCACACGCCGATGCCATAGCCGCGGTACTTGCTGGTGCTAATGTCTTACCCTTAACTCTACCCTGCCACTCCTAGCCAGGCACCGCGACTCCACCAGGCCGCAGTTAGCCCGCAACTGATTACACTGCAGCAGCTATGTTGTGAGTACCTGTCCTATCTCTGGCTGACCGCCAGTCGCCCACCAATGGCAGCCCTATCGTGCTCCACCCCCATCGGACGCGCGACTGATGTGTGTACAGCGTCCTCCCTCCGCCGCCGCGCTATCCTGTCGGAGGCTACCCGGGCGCGCAGCCGGGCCAGCTTATCGAGACCAACAACACCCTCACCCATCCCACCGGCCCCGAGCACCAGCTGGTCGTCGGAGAAGGTAATTAACCAGCCTGGACCCTGCATTCCCTGCCCTCACTGACGCAATGAAAGGTACCTATGTGCTGCGCGACGACCTCCACCTAGCTACGCCCCCGCCGCATCCCTCAGAGGCCCCCATCCACAACCCGAACCCGCTTGCGACGACAGTCTCTCCTCCCACAGCCGGCACCAAGCTCTCGCTGGTCGCCCTTGCGCCCCGCCAGCCCTCGCAGTCGCAACTCCACCGATTCGGCACACGGACGAGCACCCGGTCGCAAGTGCCCCCGAGCATACAGGAGTCGCCGCACGAGTCCAATAGCCAGGCGAGCGATGGCGGTTCATACAGCGCCAATGGCATCGTGTCGTCTCCGCTGGATGGGCTGAAAACACCCGTGTTCGGCGAAGGCAACGCGGCGCTGGCAGTCATCAACGGCAAAGACTCCAAGGATCCTACTAAGAGGCGGAAACCGAAGAGCAACATTGTTAAGAGCAACTCGTCCTTCGTATCCAGAGTCATTCCCCACGAGGCCCTGACCAAGCGATTGCAAGAACACAACCCCAACGGCCTCTATGCCTTTGCAAACATCAACCGCGCATTCCAGTGGCTGGACTTGACATCGCCTACCAAAGACGAACACCTGACCAAGATCCTCTTCACCAAAGCGCACGCGCTATGTCACGACATAAACCAGATCACAAAAGGCCCAAATCATCTTGACATCATCATGGGTTTCTCGACAGGCGACATAATATGGTACGAGCCAATGTCGCAAAAGTACGCGCGCATCAACAAGAACGGTGTCATCAACAAGACCGCCGTGTCGGATATACGGTGGCTGCCGAATAGTGAGAATCTGTTCCTCGCAGCGCACATGGACGGCAGTTTGGTGGTGTATGACAAGGAGAAGGAAGACGCCGTGTTTGTGCCAGAAGAGGCCGTTACCTCTCCTAGCGAGAATGGGCTGACGGATCAGGAGAAGAAGCTGAAGCACCTCTTAACCGTGAAGAAGTCTGTCAACTCGAAGAACCAGAGAACGAACCCCGTGTCCTACTGGCAAGTCTCGAGGTCAAAGGTCAATGCCTTTGAATTTTCGCCCGACCGACGTCATCTTGCGGTTGTGTCTGAGGATGGGTCCTTCAGGATCATGGATTTCCTTCGCGAGAAGCTGCTCCACCACTACATGAGCTATTACGGCGGCATGATGTGCGTCTGCTGGTCGCCTGACGGTCGCTATGTCGTCACAGGAGGACAAGACGATCTCGTCTCGATATGGTCTTTGGAGGACAGCATGCTGGTAGCGCGCTGTCAGGGCCACAATTCGTGGGTGACGGCAGTGCAGTTCGATCCATGGCGATGCGACGAGCGCAATTACCGCATTGGCAGCGTAGGAGAGGACTGTCGTTTGTTGCTGTGGGACTTCAGCGTCGGCATGCTGCACAGACCGCGAGCAGTGAGTGCAGTCGTTGAACGCGACAGTTGTGATGGCTAACGTTGATGTAGGCGTCTGTGCGACAGCGCGGTAGCATCGCCTCGTCGAACCTCAAGATGCAGCGCACACAAACGGGAGGAAGCTCGGTCAATAGGCTGCGATCGAACTCCAACCTCACATCGGGCAGCATGGCAGACGAGGAAGAAATAGTGGTGCACCCCGTGGAGCCTCGGGCACGCACGGCCATGCTACCTCCAGTGCTGGTGAGTTTGGCCTGAAACCTCAACATTCAATTTCTAACCGCCAATACCCATAGGCAAAATCCGTCCACGAGCACCCACTGTGCTGGCTAGGCTTCGAAGAGGACTGCATCCTCACCTCATGCAAGAACGGTGAGTCCCAGCAGCAGCAGCAGCAAAGTTTTCCGTTCAAATCACCTCATATCCACCCGTTACGCGCACGTTTGGCACCATGATCTGCGATAAGGGCCGGGTTTCTACTACAGGCGCCAGGTGGCCGTGCGCAGGAACACCCGTCTTAGTGGCACACAGGGATCCGCCCGACGCATTTGTTGAGTTCGCGATGGGCAAAATTGAGAGATAAGGAAGTGGATCGCTGACAGTGTGTATTTGCAGGCCACATCCGGACTTGGGACCGACCGAAAGAAGGTGCTGGGAATGACGACAGCAGTACGTCTGCGAGTGCAAATGGGAATCATGCATAGGACGCGGTATTTGGATCTGCATAAGACGTTATCGCGCGATTGGGTTTTGGTGGTGGTGGTGGCGGGATCGAGGTCGGAGGTCTTGGTAGCTCCTAGTCTTCGGAGCCCAGCATTTGTGTGCACTTTGCTGCATACGCACCACTACAGTCTAGGAAGTAGACGATCTCTACGATAATGTATACTTCTACTGAGCCTACAGACTAAATTCTTCAAAAACGTGGATTCACTGAAAACGGCGCGCCACACGGAATCTCTCATCCTGGTCCTCAATCGGAGGAGGTTGGACCTCCGATATATCCCGACATCAGTCTGACATGTGCCAGACGCCCGTTCAGCCCTACATGCACGTCTGTCTTCCTTGCATGCGCCGCGGGCGAAGAAGCTTACTTTGTTCTAGAACACCCAGTCCATCCATCTGCACTACAGTACATGCGTCACTCAAAATCAAGTTTCCTTATCTCCACCATGTACCCTTTACGGCAAAAATCTCGACCATGAGGGTCACCACTGGGTTCCCGGCCGGTAGTAACTAAATTAACTAGACCATGTTGATTGCGCTCACGATGTCGGAGCTGTATGTATGGACTAGGGCGGTGGATACAATGCGGGAATTATGTGTAGTTGAGAAAGCAAGCGATTGTGGGTCTGTATATACTTTAATGTACGTACATACATGTACATGGATATGATATGGATATGATGAGGCTCTGCTCGCATTACCCACAGTTGCGGCAATGCAGGTCTAGCCGCAGATTTTCGTGACCGTGCATGCTCGGACCGAGATTAAGGTAGGGGAAGAGTTGAGTGGTCAGTGGTGTAGTGTAGGAGAGGCTGGTGGCTGGTTTCAGCGTGGCGGTCAAGACAGTCGTGACGGCGACGGCGTGGCTGTATCGGCGATGCAGATGCGTTGAGATGGAGTCAGTGTGAGACGGAGGCAGGAACGATGGTTCACATGAATAACACCGCAAGTCAAACCTAGATAGCCATACCCCTCCATTGAGTGAGCAACGACACGCAATACACATGCACACCCTCCACCCAATCCCTCCACGTCAGGCGACCCTCGTTCGACCAGACAGCAGAAATTCCTGTCTCAACGATAGCATTCGTCGAACAATGGAACCGGCGAGGTGCATTCGCACGTTTCGGAATTTGAGCTGCAGGTTGGCCGATGCTGCAAGATGGGCGGCAACCATGCCAGGTGTGGCGCAATCGCAGCTGCTATCCATGTGCAATGCGTAAGAGGTAGAAAAGCGCACTAGAAGGCTGGGTAGTACCATGTGGAGATACTTCGGGAGAGCCGCAAGCAAAACCCTGAAGAGCTTAGGCTTAGTTAGAGCAGGAGGGCGATGTGACTCCAAGCGAGGAACGAGGAATAGTGGGTGTTGTCGGCGGGTTTGTTGGATAGGCTGTAAGACGGAGGTATTCATGATTGTATCGCAGTGAATTACTCTGGACGCGCGTAATACATGTCTCTGAATGCTACTTGCACAGGCAGCGCTGCTATCGCCATGGCCGCCGTTCGCGGTGTCTTCTTATCGGAAGACCTTCTTTGGGACGGCCCCTGCTGCCAGCCCCGGCCTGCCAATGCGACGCCTAATGATTGCGCCAGAAAATTCTAAGACGTGAGCGCAACCAGGAGCCGCGCTAGACAGGCGACTACAATGATGCGAGCAGGCCTACTGGACTTGTCGCGTCTCCACTTGCAGCCCATGAGCTCATCAGGGTGCAGGCCGCCCTTGCCCGCTTTATCCCACGCGCAGCCAGCTAATGTGGTATATCTAACGCGGTACCTACACGCGGCCGCGGCCAGCTGAGTAGAGTCCTGCCCTTACTTTACTTTGGTTGCATATCTGTGACGTGCGGCGCTTTCTGTGTCTACTTCCTCCCACGCTTCGAATCAGCATCTCTCAGCTTGCTGACTGCATCGCCGTCCACGTTCGCATATTATACCACCTACGCCTGCTAGAAGTAAAAGGATACACTGTCGCTGGTTACATTTCTACAATCGAAAAACCCCTCTAAACACCTTTTCGGTGGTGTTTGGTTCGACTCATAAAAAGACGACCCTCGTTACATCATGCCTCGCCCAGGTGTCGGGGTCTTCGGCAGACATGCCGTGCCCACCCTGGAGATCAAGTACGCTTCTACCACCGCCAAACCTCAACATGGCGATATCTAACACATTCCCAGGCCGGAGTCGCCTTTTGTCGTTTTCTACGGAGAGTCGTCCGAGTCGCATGAGACGGAGCTGAGGGGCAAGTTGATTCTGAACAACCCAGAGTCCATGTCAGTGAGGAGCTTGCGGATAACACTCACGGGCACACGCAAAGTCTCGTACGGTAACGCCCCTTTCTGGAGGTTTAACAGAGCTGCATGCTAATTGCCCGCTCACGCAGATGGCATTTGACCAACACCGTCAGCCCGCAGCCGATTACGCAAAAGACCAACTTCCTCGTCGAAGAACTCCACCTCTTTCCCGTCGACGTCGGCAGCAAGACCAAAGCGCACAAGCTCAACGCCGGATACCATGAGTGGGATTTCAAGTTCAAGATGCCGCCCAACCTCGACCAGAGCGTGGAGGGGCTGCCGACCAACTGGGTGGTTTATAGTCTCAAGGCCCACGTGGATAGAGGGTACATGAGCAAGCAGCTCAGTGCTACGGCGCACATCCGCGTCATTCGCACGCTCGGACGCGACATGCTCGAATCCATGCCTATGGAGCAAATCAACGAGGATATCTGGGCGAACAAGCTGGCCTACAAGATTACGGTCCCGCAGAAGAACTACATTGTCGGAACGTCGATAACGGCCGATTTCGTGCTGATTCCCCTGCGCAAGGGTGTGGAGATTTCGACAATCAAGATGGAGCTGATAGAATCGCGGCAATTGTTCGCTGACTATGCTGGCCGCCGGATAAGTCACAACAACGACATGCAGGTTGCGGTCACAGAAGGCGACATGCCCGAAGACTCTGCGCGCAGGGTCCCCGACGGAACAGAAGACACAGACGCGCTATTCGACGAGTCGCATCGCTTTTCCATGACACTCGATCTACCCAAGTCGCTCAAGAACTGCCGGCAATCCGTGGACACAGAAAACATACGGCTAACGCACAAACTGCGCTTATACGTCAACCTCAAGAACCCCGAAGGCCACACTTCACAACTGCTAGTAAAAAACCACGTCCACCTCTTCATCTCGCCGAACCTGCCCCCCAATGAAGACCAAAGCGTAGTCGTAGACCAAAACATCCTAAACGCGCAAGCCATCCAAGACGAAGTCAACCAAAACGCGCCCCCGACATACGGGCTCCACCAGCTCGACTCGCTCTACAACGACATCGACCCCTCCGGCTTCATGACACCCGGCGGCGTCCACAGCATGATGAACAGCGGGGCCAACACGCCCTTCTACGCGCAATCGCGGCGCGGCTCAGCCGAAGACCTCACGTCGCTCGACGCAGCCGTCCACCAACCCGGCGGCGGCGCCTCCGCAGCTGCCCTCCAACACCGCCTCGCTAACCTCAGCATGCACCACTCCGACCGCCCCACCCGCTTCCAACCCTCCCGCCAACACTCCTCCGGCGAAAGCACGCCCGCCCACGGCACAAACACCAACAACAACACCGAACAAGCGTACTTCGACCTCCCGCCCTCAAACTACGACATGGACGCCCTCGCCCGCACGCCCAGCTACAACACTGCTGTGCGCACGCCCGCTGGTTCGCGTACGCCTGGCGGCATGGATATGGATTTGCCGAGCTACGAGATTGCGATGAGTAGACCTAGTAGTCCTAGTAGGAGTCGGGGTAGTAGGGGGACTACCCCGAGTCCTACAAGGAGTTTGGATACGTTGAATGAGGAGACGTATCGGAATACGCAGATGAATAGTCGGAGGCAGAGTCCACGGACGGCGAGTCCGAGTAGTGAGGGGAGGTAGGGGGGGTGGTTTCTGTGGGGGATGGTTGGTTGGGGAGAGGGGGGGGTTTGTTGGGTTTGCTACGCGGTTGTTTTCATGGTATTTCATCGCCTGCTTCCCCTGTCATCTTTATGATTACGTTCACGAGCGCATGTTAGACGCAGAGACGCATATCTCTTTCACTTCAGCATTTGTATAGATATAGATTTAGACTTCCACTTTTGTTGGGCTTGTTGTAGGGCTTCACCACTCTCGATTGGGTTGGACTGGGTTGGATACAGAGGTAGTAGAGGAGGGAGGATACCCCATGCGCATCGTTTTCTTACAATGCATAGTAATTACACATATCATTACACTCCATTCATCATCTATCATGTTTGCTTGCTTGATCTGCATCTGCATCTACCATCCTCCATCTTCAATATCAACATGACGTAGCGAATCACCTTGGCATCGCATGACTCGTGTCTCATCTCTCCATGGACAGCCACTTACACATTCATTCCCCCACGACTGACTCAATGCGTACCCTTCTGGGCTGAGACATGCAAGATGTACAGATAAGAACAAGGTCACGCGTACTACGTAGATTGTGCTAGATCTTCCACCTCTCACACACGCCAAGCTGTCATCGGATCGTGGGCTGCCCAGGTGTCGGGTAAACACCGGGATGTTCGGGCAGATGACCGAGATGTAGATTGTCGATCCATGGATTGGCGAGCTAGTATGAGTTTGGTAGTGTTCCCGCTGTGTTGGCTGCACGTATACTTCCGAAGTTGAACCACGAGTTTCTGAGAAGTGAGGACCATGCAGGTCTTGATAAGTAAATTGTTTCTTGGACATACTTGGCATATACTGACTCAAAGTACATGCTTGTGCAGAACAAGCAGTACGGTACAACTTCATCACCAAAAACTCATCTCTAGGTAGCCAGTCCAACATATACAACTTCCTTACTCATTATCCCATGTTCTTATATACTCTTCCTCATCTACATCTACCCATCCTATACCCACACCCACACAGTATTTATCCAGTCCTATATCTATCCCCTCACACCCACCCTACGAAGGATAATGCTCAAACAAAAACCCCGCCGCCATCTCCGTATCCCCCTCGGTTGCATTCAACGCCGCCAGCGCCTCCTGCCTGCTAAACCCCAACACAACCAACTTCTGCACTTCCTCATCTGGCCAAGCCGCGCGCGCCGCAGGTAGATTACTAACCATGTTGCGGATCTGATCAGCCGTGATATTTTGGAGTCCACTTCCACTTCCACCACCCATTCCGCTTCCACCGCCTACCCCACCCACCCCACCCATCGCCGCTCCACCAAAATCATAAATAGGCGTTTTATCTAGATCAACATCCGTTCGTAGAGACAATCCAAGCGCTTTAACCCACCCCGCCTGCACAGTCTCAGTATCGAGATTGCGGTCGGTGATGTATTCGATATCATCATCACAATCCCCCGCATTAAAATACTCCCAGCCCATCATCCCCCCAAACCCCCTCCCCACCTTATAATAACTCTGCCGTAACTGCTGAGCAACCACCGCCAGCCGTCCCACATCAACATACCCCCCACCATTCGCCTCATTCGTAACCACGCCCATGACAATCTTCTCTGGTTTCCAGCCCGCGGCGATGATGGTGTCGTACCACGCCGTTGTAAACGCGTCGCCCCAGCCGCAGTAGAATTGCGTGTTGTACCAGGCTATTTCTTTCCCCCAGACGCTGCATTCGAGCTCGGGGTAGCTGAAGCCGGAGAGATGGCGGAGCGTGGGGTGTAAGGGGTTGGGGGTGGGGCCGCTGGCGAGCATGGGTCGGGGCGGGCGGAGGTGAGCGGGGATTTTGGGGTCCGGGATTAGGGCTGTGGCGACGGGTGCGAGGGTGATTAGGAATTCGGGGCCGAAGTCGCTGCGTAGACGCGAGATGAGGCGGGTGGTGGTGGAGAGGGGGATGGCTTCTTCGATGTCGAGGTCCAGGCCTGAGAGGGAGCGGGCGGTTATTAGGGCGGCGAGGGGGGTGTAGTATGCTTCGAACTGTGGGGATTTATTAGCTTTATGGTCTTGAGGGATGATGGGATGGGATGGGGTGGTGGCATACACTCTCTTCATCTCCGCTCAACTTCTCGTAACTCCCCTTTGCTGCTCCACCCAGCATACCCAATACCTTGACCCCACTCCCTTGTAACCAATTCACCTCGCCCCATAACTGATCAAACCTCTTATCATCCGGGCTATGATCATTCAGCGTGATATTCCCAGGGCCATCGTTGAGGTGGATAGCCGCAACAATCACATGCGTGATGCCCGTGTTGTTCGTGAGCAGCGGAAGCAACGAGTGGTAAGTGCCGTTTGAGTCGTGGAAAGTCTGGTGGTAGACGATGAGACGTGGGCCGGTGGATGGCGGAAGGAGTTTCGCATTGGGAGTCATTGCTGAGTCAGTGGAGGAAGCGTGGTGAGCAGACCGCCCGTGGACGGATTGCAGACCTGGTACGTGGACGCGTTCCTGCAGGTCCGTAGGGCTGAGGTGGGGCACGCGCGCTACGTCATTCATCGGTGCCAGGGGCATCATCGCCGCTAGGGGCATCATCGCGAGCCAGCACAGGAAATTCATAATGTCGGTGTAGTTGTATGTAGTATTAAGGAACGACGCACAAGTGCGAATTTTTATATTCCATCCCTCCTGGCATCAGCAGGACATGCCTGTGGTGTACTTTGGTTGTCAAGCTGCGATTTTACTGAGATCCATGGTTGTGATACACTGAAGCACCATGAGCCACAGTTCCACTTCATGGGAGAAGGACAGCCTGCATACTCAAATATTGAGGACAGAACGTGCTGGAATAGACGTAGAGTAGTCGTAGTACACTGAAACCAACGCTCACATTCAACACGTGATATCAGTGTGGTTGTATGTAGTATTGCATGCATGTACTCAGTAGCATACCCTGACCAGAACGCCATTTGCTGTCCGATAAAGACACAGCCCCAATCCTTGTAACCAGAACAAAGCAGGAAAGCTCCTAGACACTAACGTCTCGTATTGCTCACCAATCCTGCAGACCACTCAAAGCGTAACAGTCGTAGCATCCTCCTGGGACAGGCTAGTGGTAGCCGTTGCTGTATTCGTGTCGTGTGTCACCGTTCATTCCGCCAAAGTACGGGTGGATGACCGTCTGCTTTGCTGAGATGCGGCCGGCGGGGTCGTAGACAAGCAGCGCATCGAGGAGATCAAGGCCAACTTCGTCGAGGTTGGTGACTATGTTTGCGACGTCTGTCCGGCCCCACTTGGGGAACGAGGGCTTGAAGTCGGGGAAGGAGGTGACGCCAGGCCAGTCTTGCTCGTTGGGTGTGCCGAGGATACTAGACATACTTAGTATATGGAGATAGTATAGGGTGAGAGTGCATACCGGAAGATCTTGAAGATCTCGTCAATTTCCGAATCACCAGGGAACAGAGGCTTGCGCGTGCACATCTCGGCGAAGATGCAGCCAACAGACCACATGTCGACACCAGTTGAATATTGGCGACCACCAAGAAGAATCTCCGGAGCGCGGTACCATAGCGTGACGACCTATGATATGTCAGACGACGACCCCAAATCACATATGCAGTATCCATACCTCATGGGTGTATGTTCGCAGCGGAACACCAAACGCACGCGCCAAACCGAAATCCGCCAACTTGAGATTACAGTCCTTGTCAATGAGCAAGTTCTGCGGCTTCAGATCACGATGCAGCACGCGATGAGCATGGCAATACCGCACGCCCTGACACAGCTGCATCATAAACTTCTTAACCATCTTATCGTCCATGCTCAGGCTCTGTCCCGCCAGCCCAGACCCCTCCGGCAGCGCCTTGCCCCGTCCGCCCTGGCTGACCGGCAGCGCCTCCATGTACTTCTTCAGATCCAGATCCAGGAACTCGAAGACGAGGTAGAGCTTGTGGCCGTCGGCGTGTACGATGTTGAGGAGGCGCACAATGTTGGGGTCGTTCATCTCTTTGAGGAGTGAGATCTCGCGGATGGCCGTCGAAGGGACGCCTTCATCTTCGGCTTCGAGGCGGATCTTCTTGAGGGCGACGATGCGTTGGTCTTTGGTGGTGAGGTCGCGCGCTTTGTAGACGACTCCGTAGGTTCCTGAGATTATGTCAGTAGGCGCATATTAAGCCATCAAGAAATAGCGTACCCTCTCCAACCTTCTCCAACTTCTGGTAGTTCTCCATGGTGGCGGGCTGGGGACTGCGATTGCTTCAGACGACAAGCGGTCAAGCGTGTTGAGGTGGATCGCGGGAGATGCAGTTTCGCCGCGAGTCTGTATTATTCCCGGTTCGAGGTGGGACGAGGGTATTGGATGCCTCTCGTGTGTACCTGTGGTTAGTACGTGCGGGCAGAGAGGAAGGTGCAGCGGGGAGCAGGGGACGAGGGTGTCTGGTGTTAGGAAATTCGAGATGTAAACACCCTTGACGCATCGGGCAACGCGCACCCGTCAGCCACAAACGCGAGCTTAGTCAACAATACCTCCCACGTTTCTACAGCCCCATCATTATCAACATCTACCCGTGGACCCTGCTCACAAATATCTACACATACATCCTCACTTTCCCAAAACTTTCTGCTGTCGAACCCACACGCAAAATGCACCACCTAGACCCCCATGAACGCCCTCCAGACAGCATACGCAACGTCTACAAAAAGTACCAGAAAATGAAAGCAAAAGACATAGACCTAGATGGCGACATCATCGATCTCTCCAGCGACGCCGCCGCGTCATCAAACCCCAAAGTGCGCGTAGTAAAGGAATACACCGCAGAAGACCTGACCGCCATTTTCCGTTCTTTCGCCGGTGACGGTGAAGACGGGGGAAAACTGCAAGCCACAGATCTGGCAAGATCGGTACCAGTGTATGAACACGAAGATATGCCAGGTAGGAACGTCCCGTGTTTTGAATAAATGAATTGTTCCACGCTTGCTCATCTCCCGATTTCTCATTTTCATACCTTCCTTCATACCTCAACTCCTAACACCTCCCCCAGGCCTCCACATAACCCCCTCCCTCCTCCCCCTCCCCACCCAAATCACCCTCTTATCAACCCTCCTTCACACGTCCCTCTCCTCCCCCACGCACCTCACAAACATACACACCCATTACACGCTCTCCTACCCCACCTCCCCATCCTCTTCTTCCCCCTCATCCCCATCCCCCTCATTCTTCTCCCTTCCCCCTTCCTCCCCCACTCCCATCGCCGTACCCCTCTCCCCCTCCATCCACAAACCACTCACCATATCCCAACTCCTAAACAAAAAGTTGCGCTGGACAACCCTAGGTGGCCAATACGACTGGACCGCAAAAGGATATCCAGATACAACACCTCCACCCTTTCCTCCGCAAACAAAGTCGTTACTGGAAGCCCTCTTCCCCGAGACAAAAGCGGAAGCCGCGATCGTGAACCTGTATTCTCCAGGCGATACACTGAGTGTACATCGCGACGTCGCTGAAACGAGTAGCACGGGACTTGTTAGTGTGAGTTTGGGGTGTGATGCGATTTTCGTCTTAGGGACGTCGAGTACGGCAAGTACATCAAGCACATCAAGCACAGTAAATACGGGAGAGGCGGAGGGGGGAGAAAAGACAGAGGAGAAGATCATAACGCTAAGACTGAGATCAGGCAGTGTGGTATACATGTCCGGGGAGTCGAGGTTTGCATGGCATGGGGTGCCTCAGATAATGGCGGGGACGTGTCCTGAGTATCTTCAAGACTGGCCCGCGTCGTCAGCAGAGGGGGAAGAAGATAATGAAGAAGGAGGAGGAGGGGAGTATGAAGCGTGGAGGGGGTGGATGGCGAATAAACGGGTTAATCTGAATGTGAGACAGATGTTTGATTGATCACTCTACACCACCCCACATCACATCACAACAGAACAGATGGAGATTACAAAAGCATTATCATGTATTAGTACTATTCAAAGCAAAAAGGGGTATGTATATATATCCACATCCACATCCAACAACCATCGCCCGCCCACTTCACCACCTCCCCATCAACGCACACCTACCACAGCGTAACCTTCGACCCAACATCCACATCCTCATCAGACGTACACGTAGCGATCATGAGACTTTTCCACTAGTATTTCCCCGGCTCACCAGGAACCGCACTCCCCGGTGCCGTCGTCGCACTACCAGGCACCGCAGACGCAGGCGCACTAGTATTACCACCCGTGACAGCATGGTCAGTCGAGTTAGTACCAGCACCCTCCAGACCCGTAGTCTGGATAGGAGCAGGTTGCGTCTTCTCCTCGGGATACATGTTCTGCGGGCTAGTATCGCCAGAAACAGGGCTGGTGGGAACGTCGTTTGTAACTTTACCCGCTGCGCCGCTGATGACCTGCCACCACTGCTCCGCAGCCTGTGGCGTGTGTGCTTTGAACGCAAATTCGTGTGTCATGGAGAACGCACCGCCGATCTTTCCCTTTGACACATCCTTGCCCTTGACATTAAACTTCTGTCCATTCACCGCACCGATCATACAATCAGGGATATAGAGCGACAGTTCGGGGACTGGGTCCTTAGCAAAGTCGTCGTCTGTCTTGAACTCGTGCAGGAACTTGGAGGGCGTTACGACGTAGTAGTTTGTGTCGTAGGAGCGCATGATCTTGCCCTTCTTTTCGAGCGAGCCCGAGATGAGGGGCTGCGTCGCGCGGTGGTTCTGGTTGGGGAAGCTGATGTCGGAGAGGGTGCGGGCTGGGGCCGCGGGGTCGATCAGCACGGTGTTGTTGCGCTGGATGAAGCCGTTCCATTCGAAGTCTTGGGGGATGCGCTGCGATGTGCCGACCATGTCGCCGTATGCGGCTTTGGTGTGCTCGGCTTGGGTGTTGACGACTTGCAGGAACTGGCCCATGCCGGACTGGATGGTCTGGATGATGTGGGCTTCGAACTGGGCGAATGAGTTCTGCACGCTGATCAAGTCCTGGCGGTTGTTGTTCTCCTCTTGGACTTGCTTGTGGAGGCGGTGGTTGACGCCGCGCTGGAGGATGTAGGGGTCGTCGGTGGCCTTCATGTTGCCGCTGTGCGAGTCGAAGACTGCCGTGTGCTGGCCGAGGAGCTCAATCTGCTTCTGGGTGTGCAGGCGAGCCTTGTCGACAGCCTTACTGCCCTTGCCAGCTCCCTTGGTGAGCTCCTTGCTCTTGTTCTTGATCTCGGTGTGGAGGCGGTCGAAGATGGGGAGGACGGCGCCCTTGAGCTGCTTTGCGGTCTCGTAGTGTTGGTTGGAGATGCCCTGCCATGGTTAGACAGAGAAATGTTATGTGATGTGGGAGAAGTCGTACCTGGGTGTTGGACCTGATGTTCTCGAACATGCCCGCAATACCACCGAGCGACTGATCGAAGTGGTGGCCCTCCTTCAGGGGATCCTTGACCGTCTGTTCAACGTCAGTAGCTGTATCGCTCTCGTATTGAGTCGTCGACCAACCTTCAAGACGCGCTCATACTCCTTGCCGTGTGCGTGGTTCGTCTTCTCCGTGGCTGTGACATAATCCTCGAGGTAGGCGACGGCGTGCTTCCAGGCTTGCAATCGCTCCGCAAAGAGCTTCGTGACCTGGAACACGTTAGGAACTTTCCCTCTCGCCGATCTCCAGACTGCTCACCTCTGAGGTGTCCTCTCCTGGGATGGCATCGTCGTCGGCAGATCGGTTGGTGAGGCTGCGCGTGGGCATCTCACTCGTGGCAGAGGTGGGCGCAGACATATTGCAGGTGTGTCGTGATACTGAAGAAACAAGGTGCAGTCGTGGAACGTGTCTTCGCACGTGTAGGAGGTAACGTTGTTGTTGCTGTGAAGCTCGAAGACGCGGCTAGCGAGATTTGGTTGGTGAAGGCGGGGTTCGCGTTCTTTCGGAAATGAGCCCGTGTCGTATGCTGCACGAGGGACTTTTATAATAAAGATATCTGGTTCAGTAGGATTATTTATTCCAGGGTAAAATCAGGGTCCAGGGAGGGGTTTAAGTTTGATTCAAAGCTCCGGGGGCGCATCTAGATCGACACTCACACATGCCGGAGAAGCAGGGTGCCATGAGGGTTTGGCTGGCCCTGTGACGTCAACGCTCGCAGCTTTAGTCTAGATCCACGCGGGATCTACGCCAGGAAATGGGTTTGGACTGCTGCTGCGCCACGATCCTAGGGGTGATCGCGGGACAGACCCTGACCACATGGTTACATTCAAGGTCGTTGACGTATCGTGGCTTCATGCCATTGCGCCCGAGTGTGAGAGGCTTGTCAGGGTCTCCGCCCAACGCCATAGTACCCCCACATTAGCACCGAGGAACGGCAGAGGCTCCGAAGGCTTTCAACGAGCACAACATTGCGCTAGGTCGAGGTTCAGGTCAGGCAGGTAAATTCCAAGGCTGTGAGTTACCCCTGTCGAAAGGTGTAGAGAAACTCAGACTTTGGTGGTCTCCACGAGGGGTCCTTATTTGTCATGCTGTCAACTTCTATGACAGCGTACCTGTTGCCAGTGTCTAATCAGGTTGAAACCTACCACGAGCTGAGATTGACGCCTGTGGTTATGTCAGAATTCGCGTCGCATTCTACTGTAAACATGCTAATAAATACTAGCGGCCAAAGAGTTTCCATGGAACCTAGGTAACGTGTACCTCCACCCAGATGATGTTTTTGCAATTGCAGAGTGCGACTCGACTTGTAGCCACCCTTATCGTTCAGAATCCGGTGACTGCCCAATTTGATCATATGTGCTTACTACAAAGCTGCATCGTAACAACCTGTACTAACCAGCATGAATGCTGCAACGTCCGAGCAGATAATAGCGAGGGTTTATGGTGTGAGTAGAACAGGGAGTTCTGAATAGTTACGTTCCAACATGACTTGTGTGGTGCATTTATCAGGTGAGCCGTCCCGCGAGTTGATTGGTATCATGGAGTCTGAGGGTGACAGCCCCAGTATCTCCATTTTCTCTCCTCGATTTGGATGATCTGGACGGGGCTGTGTGGTATGAATCCCAGGTGTCTGGAATGGGTACAACACTACGTTGCGAGTAGATCAGCTTGCACCCATGAAGCATGCTAATATTGGGAGTTAATCGGTATGTCTGCAGGGAGAGTCTTGACATCGTTCCCCATCTTGTGAATCCACTCAGTGTATTCCTGGATGTCTCCGCGGTGAGGGCAGCAACGGTTCTGGATCTGCCGCCTGAGGTCAATTGAATGGCGCAACCCCGTTCTCTTCTGCTTCGCAACGTCCGAACCAGTCACTATGGGGTTTCTCGCGAACTAGGCACAGTGACGAGTTGCAAAAGTCCGTCTTCGTCGCTGTGCCTCAATGAGACCTCACGTGGGCAGGATTCCGGTTGGGTTTTGTGTTCCAGAAATGTGCTGCAGTAGGAGCTTCTCTTCGGCCATTGCCTTTCCAAACTAGATAATGTCCAGCGATCAAGTTAGCAAAAGTGTTATGGAGTTGGTGATGTGTTGTGGCCGGGATGAACGGTCTCGGACAGTTGTCAAGGGACAACGATGACGTCGGACCGACCCATACTGCGACCCTTCAATATCCGTTCGTCTACGTTGAACCTCCGGTCGGCATGAGCGCCGCAGACGCGTTGGAGGCTTTGTATAGCAAAAACTGGGGAACAGGACGTATCTCCGATGTGAATTGGAGGCGGCAACCGCTTACCCCACATCTCGGCATACCGAATGCGGCTAAATTCAGCTGTCATCCGAGGTCGAGCTGGGATGTGGGAAGCATGGCATTGGAGAACGGCTTCATCCCCACACACTGCTCTTTGACAAATTAGGCTGTACATATAGGAATTGGCCCTCAGAGCATCAATTCACGACTAGAGAATATATCTTTGTGGTTACCACCATCAACGTGCTACCTACACAGTAGGAGCTGACACGCGCCTCCCCGCATTTCTCCACACGACCGAACACCACAACAACGACCGTTGCTCACAATGGTGATTTCAACAGCAATTCGCATTGCGCCATCGCGCGCAGCTCGCGCCCTCAACCTCCTCCGAACCGTACAATACACACATCCTCCATCATGCCCCTGCCATTCGAACCCCAACTACCATCAGTCGCCGTCTACCGTCCAGCAAGCTCGGCGGCATCTCGCAACGCCCCTCGATCATTCCCAGCAAAAGGAATATGCATTCGAAATGGCAGCATCGAGTATACGATTTGGACCTGGATGTACAAAGGAAGTTGGCATGGACTTCAAGAACATGGGCAGTAAGCGCGTCATGGTCGTCACAGACCCCAACGTGAGGAAACTAGACGCAATGAAGCAGGTCATTGAAGGTCTGGAGAGAGAAGGTGTGACATACGAGGTCTTTGACAAGGTCAGAGTAGAGCCAAAGGACCACAGCATAATGGAAGCCATCAACTTCGCGAAGCCATGGAAACCAGATGCGTACCTAGCTGTTGGCGGTGGTAGTGTCATTGATACAGCCAAGCTGATGAACTTGTACACAACCTTTCCCGACGCAGAGTTCCTAGACTTCGTCAACGCGCCTTTGGGCAAAGGAATGCCAATTCCGTCAAAGCTCTTTCCGCTTATCGCTGTACCAACCACTGCGGGAACTGGTTCTGAGACGACTGGTACTGCTATCTTCGATCTAGTTTCCAAGCGAGCGAAGACTGGTATCGCGCATCGCAACCTGAAGCCCACTTTGGGCATAGTTGATCCGCTGAACACACGTACCATGCCCTCTGCTGTGCACGCATCTTCAGGTCTCGACGTACTGTGCCATTCTCTCGAATCGTGGACCGCAATCCCATACTACGAGCGCACTCCACGACCCACCAACCCCCTCAACCGTCCAGCCTACCAGGGCGCGAACCCAATCTCCGACATTTTCTCTCTCAAGGCCCTGAAAGACACAGTCAAGTACCTGCCCCGTGCGGTGAAAGACCCCGATGACCACGAGGCTCAGTCGCAAATGTTGCTTGCCGCAACCCTCGCTGGTGTAGGTTTCGGTAACGCAGGTGTGCATCTCTGCCACGGCATGTCGTACCCCATCTCAGGCCAGAACCCTGGATACAAACACTCGGGCTACGACGTCGACCACACCATCATCCCACACGGTGTCAGTGTCGCAGTGACCGCGCCTGCAGTCTTCAAGTTCACCGGCGCATCGAACCCTGAGCGACATTTGGCCGCGGCCGAAGCATTCGGTGTCGATATCTCGAACGTCAAAGCAGAGAGCGCGGGAGAAGTACTGAGTGAGGCGCTCGCGGAGTTCTTGGTCAAGCTTGGTGACCAACCACGTGGGTTGAAGGCGCTTGGGTTCGGGAAGGAGCATTTGGATCAGCTGGTTGAGGGTACCATTCCCCAAGCGAGAGTGCTGATGTTGGCGCCTAGTTTGGAAATGCAGAATATTGATGCCGAGAGGGAGCAGTTGCGGGGTTTGTTTGAGGATGCGATGGAGTATTGATAAAATACCGGTGGACATCTAGGTACGCAGTGCAATTTGTAAAATTCGCAGTTTCAAATACAACTGATTTAGCATTTGAAGACAATCGATCTGCAAAGTACTAGCCTCACATTACTACACTATCCATGAATAGGTATCGGGGTTAGCAGGCCTTCTTTAACGCCTGCTCAACTCTGCGCAACTCTGCGCAACTGCTATCGGCGCCCACTTGCTATACACTGGCATCAAAGACGAGAACGACACGGCAAAAAAGCCCTTAAGCATTGCGACGGCTTCTCATCGCGCAATCGCTGCCCGCCAGCTGCATGTATCTCGCTATTGAGTACGTCATCTTACACGTTCCTCACTGCCGGGCGTAGGCGAGTCACATGCAAAGATGATGCACAGCCCCGCTGTGGGTGGTACAATGAGGGGCCAGATGGCACAACTTCTGAATTGCAACCGATGTGACTCTACTCAGTTTCTCCATGCTCGGCGCCGCTATCTAAAGCGCAAAATCTTATTCGACACCATCACATTTCGCGGCTCATGATTTGAACCAGTACAGCAACGATGGAAACACTTGCCGTCATAGGTCTGGTCGCCAACATCGTACAATTCGTCGATCTCAGTGTTCGTGCCATTAAGTCTATTGATGAGATACGACAATCTGCACGCGGCATGACGAAGGAGACGGAAAGTCTAGAGACAGTTACCGAGACGATGCGCGATTTCAGCGTACGAATTGTGTCCAATACAATCAATCCAAAGACAGATAATGAGCAAGCGTTATGCGGTCTTGCTAACGAGTGCGGCGAGATCTAGTAAAAAATCCTGGTCATCACTCAGTCTGTCGCATGCCGCAAAGGCAAATCTAAAAGATTTCTTATCCAGTCTATAATCAAAAGTCATTACTACCGTAGTGAGCTGGAGCAGCTGAACCAGAGACTTGAACGTTGTAAGGGACAGCTGAATCTATTCTTGTCTAGTCTGAATAGGTATGGACCACGAGCTGTTCTTTGATCGTTTACTGATTGAGGAAGCGCCAAAATACAGCAACAGTTGACGGATCTCTCCCTTACTGCTGATTCAAACAATTCAATACTCCAAAAGGTCGAGGAGCAGACGTCGAAACTTCAGAGAGGCGTCACAGTCACCTCGTTCAGCAAAGATGCACAGCAACAAATTCGATCGTTACTAGGAACCTCGCAAGATGAAGTAACAACAGAGGCACAACATCAAATTCGTCGAGGTCTCTCCTTTGAGCTCATGCGATATCGCGAAGAAGCCATAATGCCAGCAAACTCCGAAACTTTCCAATGGTTGCTAAGTGGAAGAGCGACTTCAAGCGCTGAGCTCACCACGAGAGCGCGAGAAACGTTTCTCCAGTGGCTTTCTTCCGGCTCGGGTATCTTCCACATATGTGGCAAACCAGCTTCTGGAAAGTCAACGATGATGAAGTTTCTATACAATGATCGACGCACACAAGAAAGACTGGTGTCTTGGGCGGGTGAGCGCTATATATAACTCTTGACTGGACTCACACTGAAATATGTTCAGGATCTTCGAAGCTGGTCCGCGCCCGGTTTTTCTTCTGGAGTCAAGGAGCCTCAAGCACTTACTCCATCCACGGCATGAAGCGAAGCCTCTTACACGACATATTGGAAGCGTGCCCTGAGCTTGTTCCTGTCATCTTCCCCGACGAGTGGTTGGCCATCAACTCCGAGACTGCGCCGAAAAATCTCAAATTCGAATTCACCGTGAGTCAGGTTCATGATGCTTTTGGTGTTCTTCTAGATCTTCACCAAATCTACGAAAGGCACCGTTTCTGCATCTTCGTTGATGCTCTGGATGAGTTGCAAGAGACCCACCCCAAAGATCACTACAATCTGGTGTGTATGCTCCAGGACTGGGGAATTGCTTCCAATGGCAATGTGAAGTTCTGTGTGTCTAGTCGAGAGTATGCAGTCTTCGATGGCACCACATCAGGCGACCACTGGATACGTGTTGAAGATATGAACCGTGAGGACATATCTCGATTCGCCAGAGACAAATTTCGGTTCTTTGTTGAAGATGAAGTAATTCGGGAACGCTGCGTGAAGGCAATTGCTTCTAGGGCTGAGGGTGTGTTCTTGTGGGCGCAACTCGCGATCCAGACCCTCCAACGCTCCTATGATGAGGGTGATACTCTAGATCCAGACCGACAGCTTGATCAAACGCTGCTTTCGACGCCATATGCATACCGTCATTGGTTTTCGACGAAGAGCCGGAAAGGGCGTCAGATCTACGCTATGATAGCTCTCCTTGCCAAGGAAGGCGCGATGCTACCACTGTTCTCTTGCTCCTTCCTCGAACTGTATTCGCGCGACCCAAAAACCGGGATTGGACAGGGGACTACGATACCCGATGCACAAAAGATCGGCCCGGGCGAGCAAGAGACTTGGATGGACGACTGGAACAGCAAAACGCGAAAGTTGGTAGAAGACGAATGTGGGCATTTAGTCAGCATTACGAACGTGCGGCAGGGAAACGGAGCCCTCGACTCGTGCATCACATTCACTCACCAAAGTGTACTGCAGTTTCTAGACTCGCCGGAAGCTCAGGCTGGCATATCGGGTACTATGGCTGACTTCGACACCGTCGACGCTATCTCTCAGCTACTTTTAGCGACTCTGAGATATGCAGATAAACAGTTCGACCCAGCGCAATGGTCGACGCTCATTCGCGCCCTTTCCTGTGTACGTACGCGCAGCAGCCTGGACAAGGCGCCATACCATTTCCTGGAGCAACTGGAAATGGTTATCTATCACAAGATCGGGCAGCCTTTGTCCGTCAGTGAAACGAGAGATGCCGAGATTACTGGGCTGTTGTGGAATCCCAAAGACGGTCCACTTACAGTTGCGTTCCGTGGAAACACTGGGGAATTCTCAAGCCGACTGTATTGCCCATTGGTCTTACCAATATATCTATACGCCGGTCTGGGCAATGTTGAGTACGTCGCATGGAAGCTCCGCCGCGCCCCAAGATTTCCACGCAGCTATCACGACGGACAGATCATTTTGACGTGTCTATTTTCCAGCATAGAAGCGTCATTACCGGATCCAGTGCATCTCCTCGACTGCGTGTCGCTGTTACTGGAAGACGGCTACACGCTATCGACGTATCGACTGGTTTCTCAACTAATACAGCTTCAATGTCGATCGAAAGATTCTGCTTTACAGGATTACAAAGATCGGAAAGCCCTGATTGGCAAAGCTCTCGAGATGATCATGCGACGTTCTCCGAGCAAAACCATTCCAAACCTTCTTCTCGAGTATGCTTTGGAAGAAGGTTGCGAAGGTACCACAGGAGAACGTGTAAAAATATGGATGACTTCGGATATGATTCCGACTGCTGTTTTACAAAATGAGTATGTGGACTGGAAAGATGCCCCATCTTTGGCGAAGATCATCAATAGCGGAAAGCGACGCGTCCCGCTGCGGAAATTGGTCCAGTACTGCCAGTTCGACAACGGAAGAGAACTCCTACGCTTAGTGGATACTATGGCCAGGCCCCCGGGATACTTTAAGCGTGTCTGGTATGGTAATGAAACCTCGATCTTCGTCATCGCATGTTTGTTCGGTAAGAGTACCTAGGTGGTGGAGATAGCTGAACAGGCTGCTCTTTGACGATTAGCTAACACCAACAGGACTGCTGATTGCGATACAATGGTTCAAAAGTGGTGCCTTTCCAGCTCCCGGTTCATTGACTTGCTCTTCCGAAATTGCTCCAGTGTTAGGAACATTATAAGAAGCGATGCCAATGCGATCGCGCTAGCTCTAAGAAGCCCGCTCACAGTATCACATTTCTCAATCTACCGAGGGAAGTCGACGCGTTGTCCAATAGATGTAGCTGTGCTTAATACCTCTTCTTTCAATGGCATGGCGATGCTTTTGCTCAATTTCCACACGAAGATAGCGTTTTTCGCGATACGTCCTTGTGGTTGTCCACCACTATTACCTACATTAACCACGTAAGTATGAGTCGTATGTAATTCGGGAGGTGTAGTTGGCTCCCCGCCCTCGGACGTTGCAGTACCATGGGATGCAGGTGATGAGATCAGAGCGAGGGTACAAGATGACGCCGTGGATGGTAATACCGGAACCCCAACTCGACTATGCGAACGAACTTGACTGCCTCATTCTTACTACTTAAGCTCGCACTTTCCGCCAATACTCTTGTCTATCAGCCATCAGATCTGCAGCCATTGCCGGTTCGGATATCAGCAAGTATTATCCGTGTATGAACTGTCGTGAGACATTCACTAACTTCAGACGTCCGTCATTAGGCAACACTTTTCAAACATTGAATATACTGGGTGGCTCAAGATGGCACAACAGTGGGTAGCAAGGACAGTCCTCCAGACCTTAGTAGCTAACTGGGAAAAAGACCCCAGACAGGTTCATCGATTTTGGGCAACATTCCCGTGTACGTCGACGAGGCTCAGGAAGAATACGATGAGAACCTTTATCAGTATGTAACATCATTGCGTTATCTGAGAGGCAGTTATTGACATCAGGTAGCGCATCGAATCGACTGCGCGGCTGTTACTCGGTCGTCAACGCTCTTTTTGATCTGGGTTGTAACCAAAGCATGACTATGCGTTCATCATATGAACGCGAGCGTGCCTTTAACGCAGCTCAAGACATGGCTCAGGATGAAATTGACCGAACGCAACCCGAGGTCACCCGTCTTATCTCGAGTCATGAGGCGAAACCTTGCCGTGCATTGTTTGGGGATGTAGAACGCCTACCGACAGAGCTTCGTAAGATGATCAATGGGTTCATCTGGCAGGATCAACGCGTCCAGCTGGACACTTATAAGAAGGATCCAGAGAACCCCACCATCGTTCTTTCCACAACGGAACGGAATAAAAGAACGCGTTGGCCTTACGACTGCCTACTGAAGCCCGACTACTTCACCACCGACGATCCAACAAGGCTCGAGCTAGTCAAAGCGTGGTACGAGTCCAGTACCTTCCTTGTCAAGAATCCCGCCCTCATCGATAGGTCTCTCGAAAAGTTTCGTTGGGGCTCCAACCTGAGACCGCTCGAATACATCAAAAAATTCGAGATGAACGTACGGATTACTGGAGACACTGCTGAGCAGGCGGAAATGGCGCGAAAAGTGCAGTTGCTCGCACTAAATGTAGATCGATCCGCTACCATGACGATCATCCTGGAGAATCTTCAAGAGCGTGTGCAAGCGGGTGATTCAGTGGAGGATTATATGAGAAATGCGGCATGCATGTTTCCCATATTGGAGAATTTGACACAGCCACACGTGGGATTCAAGTTCATAGTCCGTTCCAGGTTGGGCAGGTGCAACGTTAAGTTTGCGGTAGTACACGAGGAGATTACTGTACAAGATTGGACTGATAAGGTCGAGGAGGCGACGCGCGGATTCGTACTTGAGTAGCGCATGGTGTAGCTTACGGCTTTGGCTTTTCATTGTTTACTTGTTGCCTGGATCGTACCTACCTACATAGTATAGCTTACACTTTAAAGTGGTACAAGTGCTTTATTTCCTCACCACCCGCACTTGTTATCATTTCGTCAATTCTGCACTCAACTTCACAGTATAGCACTATGTCAACGAGCCTCGACAGTATCCTTCCAGAAGCGGAGCCAACTCATATTCCTAGCGATGCGCGACTCCCTGCTGGGAAGGTGTAAGGCTCATCATACAAATTTCACTAGCGGCAACTGACGAAATCTGACAGAAAATTCGAGCAGGCGGCTACATCAAAGCATGAAAAACCAAGTGTCGCTGGGGAGAATACTGTATCCGCCACTGTCGACGAAGACCGGGAGTATCTTCAGACGTACGCGCCATTTGGGGTGGGAAAGAACAACGACTGACCTCCAACAGCGCGTTGAAGAAGCTCAAAGTCCTCAAGCGAATTATAGACGCGCGAGTCGGAGAATTGAATGCCGAGAATCACATCTTCTGTCTACGCAACAGTTTTCCAGTCAAGGAGCCTTCTCACGAAACCGGTCGATACCAACGGATGTTCAGACTCCAGGAAGAAGCCCGGAATATTGCTAGTGAGATCGATCGCCGTATGCAGCGCTATGCAGCGGCGCAGTGTCTCCCT
The DNA here is from genome assembly GCF_023758015.1 of Alternaria viburni. NCBI lineage: Eukaryota > Fungi > Ascomycota > Dothideomycetes > Pleosporales > Pleosporaceae > Alternaria > Alternaria viburni. Next base: position 139,013 of record NW_026055808.1, read on the forward strand.
ATCTGCACTATGGTCTGCAACAAATTACCCCGCGAGCTTCGCGACATGATATACCAATACATCATTGGGGAGTCGATCGTGAGGATTGATAAGGAGGTACTGAAATCTTTCCTCTTTTGTTCCGAAATCGGTGTCAAGCCCATGCTCCCCGCAGGATTCACGAATCGCACCAACATTGCCTACGAGCACCTCTGGGATCAAGACTACTCCGGCAAGCTCTTCTACTCCGAGCTTATCGAGGCCTGGTACCGCAATACAATGTTCTCCTTCGTCGAATGTCGTCTCGTCCCTGACTTCCTCAACAATCCGCGCTTCGGCTACGGTGTACTACCGCGAGAATGGGTGCGCAAGATCAAAATCATCAGGATTACAACAACGGAGAGCGTCCTCTCTATATACAAGGGAGAAGAGAAGGCATATAACATCAAGACCGGCGATCTCGATAATCTCAAAGATCTGCCTAAGCTGACGCGTGTCACGTTTGACTTTGACGCAGCCTTTTCGTCACTCCCCACGTATCACGACAACTATAGGCGATTTGTATTAACGGATCTGAAGGAGATGTTTCCAAAGATTCAAGATCTAATAGATAGGGAGTGTAGGGTATCGGTAGTGTTCTCCAGTATGGGGCCGCTCGAAATGCGAAGGGATGAGCTTACTTCTCGAATATGGGAGGATAAGCTGGAGGCTATCAGGCCTGATTAGACAAAGTACATAACACCCAAAAGGGCAGCCGGACGGCTACATCTACCAAGTGTTATTCCCTTGTACTGTATTATGTTATTGTCGTCTCCTGGCTGAAGTCGAACGAACCTGAAGATCCCCTTCACTTGATCTTTCCCTGCGCGCGTCGTCGTCGGCGCGTCCCCGCGTTGCCCGGTCACTCACCTTCACCACCACGCCAGTGACCGCAAATTCACGCTCCTTCCGCAAACAGAACGCCCACACCCTTCCAGACTTTTCCAACGCGCGTCATCGCCACCCATTACTCAGCCCCGGCGCCGGATCAATCCCCCGCCGCGCGCCCACACTGGCTATATAATCTCGCCTGCCCCCTCCCTCCCACCTGGTTTCTTTTCCTTACCTTGAACTCAAAACTGCAATCGTCGCTCTTGTTCGCATAGACGACCCAATTGCGGTTTTACTCCTCGCTTTCTCGCGCTGACGTGAGAGAGTCATGTGGTTCAAGGTCATACCGCTACGGCGGTCGCTTGGCCTTAGGGACAAGCTTTGCGACCTTACGGGGTTCAATGGACACACTTTCATCGGAACCCATACCTACACATCCTTATGGGTGTCGCTTATCCACGGAGAAGCTGTTTTGAATCTCTCAGCTCATACTATCGCACACTCGGGGCGTACGCAAAAGCTGCTACGGCAGTGCTACGCCGGTTTGCGTGGTTTGACTGAGACAAGAATCTACGGATCCCTTGGCTGACAATTCCACACACTTGGGAGCGTCGGCGTTTCATCTGTTTGGGCTACTGACGGCTACGTCAGTCGCGAGAAGCTGCGAGAAGGCGTCTTCTCGCAGGGGATTGTTGATCCATTGCTGAGGGTGGGAGGGAGGGGGAGAAGCTTTCATGACCATCCAGCTCATTCTTTCGCACACTCGGAGAAATGAGCAAGGTTGGCATGATTGACAAGACATGGATTCACGCATCTTGGCTGATCTGTCCCACCGACTTGGGAACGGTAGCCAGTCGTGATGACATGTACTTGAGGGAATATGGGGAGGGTGGGAGGGTTTGTGACATGGTGTGGTTTGTGGATGGGGTGGGTGGAGGGGGTTTTGATATGGTTGGAGGGTTAGAGTTGTGGTATGGGTGTAGATAGTAGATAGAGTAGAAGAACGTCCATTCTTCTACACAACGCTGTTCTGTCGTGAGTGCTTACTAAAAACCCCCAACTTAAACTGAATTTGTTCGCTAAATGTTACCTCGCGTGTGCTTAGATTGCTACAAGATATCGCCCACTTCGTGTCGTGCGATCAGAAGACGAAGTAGGCGGCTCACACATGGTCTCGCGAAAAGTTCCAAGGGGATTGTGTTTGCTACATGCGTTCCAACGCAGTGAAGGTTCTTAAGCTGGAAGTAAGAAGATAATATGCGCAGAGAACTTGAATCACGTACGAACACAGTGTAAAACCTTTAGCGAATCCTAATACAAGAGGACACGACATAACGCGACACGATCTTGTGGATATTGTCGATTCTGGCAAGCATCACCACTTCAACGCCCTATCTCGTGATGCGAAAGTTGTTCTCTTGGTATTCTCCAAATACCACACCGCAAGAGCAAAGTCATGAAAGCGCGCAGTATCAAGTGGTCTTCCTATACTTGTTAATGCTCGTAGTGGGCGCACGGAGTAGACATTGCCATGCATGCCACATTACGCACCAGACTCAGCGGCCACTATATCGACCCGCTTCCTTCTTCCCACTGCTTTCATACTACATTCAAACATGCTCTAGTGTTTCTTCACGTTCTCGCCGCTTGATGCCATCCTACTCTCGCTTCGCCTTCTTGGCATCCACTAGATTTCAAAAAGTCCAAAAATACAACACCATCACCAACGACCTCAAAAAAGAAACAACTCCAACGCTGTGTCAACGTTGGGAATTGTTGCAAGCCCGACGTGGGGGTCGAACCCACAACCTTGAGATGAACCAATCGAGTCTAGTTAGGACGTGAAAGCTAAGAGTCTCACGCTCTACCGATTGAGCTAGCCGGGCTGATATATTGGCTTCGGCAGAATTAACGTGTAATGATTGACTGTTGTAGAGGCTGGATTGGGGCACTGCGGGCTTGAGAAGCTTGTAGCATCTGGTGTGAGGTGTTCAAATTGGGCGTGGTAAAGGTAGTTTGAAGTTTTTTTCCTCTTCGGCGGATATACGGCTACACTCAAGGAAGGTATGCCAGCGGAGAGCGACCATTATGTTCATATGCGAATACATGGCATGTATACATGGCAATGCTACGAATGAGCAAGATGCGCGAATGGGAAGCAGAGGTAGTAATACCTACCCCCCACTTACACACCCTCCACACCTAGCCTCAGGCACAGATACACAATCCATCACAACACATGCCACCTTCGCTATCGCTGTCTTTACCCCTGCGTGTAACAAAAAGGCACATGGTCACTGTCAAAAATACAATACCTCAACAGTTCACAGCAGGTCAGCACTACACCCAAGCGAACACTCGAATGCTCAATTCGCGACACCGACAGGACCCACATCGGCGGTCATGCACGTACCCGCAGAGCCTCAACACCCTCCTCCGACCCCCGATTACAGCCGCCTCCATATCCAATATCCAGTAGTGTCAAATCCCATCGTCTCACCTATCATTCGTTCGGAGTCGGCACGGACAGAGTTCATACACCAGCTATCGTTCGATAGCGTGCCCTCGCACAAGACTCCGAAGTGGCTGGACTGTGGATACAGCAAAGTCTTTGCTTCGGAGTCGAAGTGAGACAGCGATGGCAACGGTGGTTCGCGATGGGGTTAGGTTACAAGCTTCGATATACGCGGCCGGTGAAAACTAGCGGCGCGGAGGTCGTGTTGGTGGTTGCAGTTGTATGCAGTCTGCGTTATGCGAGGGTGATGCTTCTTCTCGAAGCGGCGCTAATGCAGAGTCTAGAAGGGCGTGAGAGTACATGCCACATGCGATTCACCGCGCGATTATTCTCGGGAGGATTGGGATAGGCTGGGAGACTTGGGTAGTTGCCGTTGTTTTTCGATACGCCGAACACGTTGTCTAAGCGTAGAGCAGGCGTAAGCCGGAGGCATCGCATCGGAGGTTAGCTGGCATCGGTGGTTTGTAGGGCTATGGGTTACTTCGCTTGGGACTGGAGAAACCGAGCCGAGCCTCCGAGGATAGACTATCGTTGTCTTACCATGCCGGAAGGAGTAGCCCACTAGCATCCATCGCAGTCTAAACGAACGAAAGATAAACTAGACTCGTTGCGAGTAAGTTGATACCGGTGTAACGTTGCCCCTCAAACCACCGCTTGCGTGGCGGTGAAAAATGGCTGTGGCTCAGATACTCGAGAGGCTCGAGCCGAGCATTCACCGTTGTGGGTCGCAGACGCTGTCAGCTGCGGACATGGAACATGGCATTTCAACTCCATGCCATATCCACATGTACAGAAATAACCGAGAAGTTCTGGACTCGCGGGAACTACTCGTTGTGCGCTTTACAGTGGACCTTTTTATCGGAAATGTACGGGTGAGATTGAGAATTGTTCTCGTCCGCGCATCTGCAACCCTTAACTGCGGAGTACAGCCAGACATGTGACAGCAAAAGACAACGGGAACTATGCGAGGATTTACGCCCCCAAGGTGGAGATAATGATCCTTGTAGAGCGAGTAGAATTCGAGATGTTGCATGCGAGCTTTACTTTGATGGGGAAGGATCATGACAATGTGACTTGCAAAACCAACTAAAGAAAAGAAAAAACTCCTCTTCATTCAGACTCGTGCAGATATCACGTCCGATGTAACAGTGCTTTGGGTAGCAATGCAGGTACGTACCTGCCATTTTGATTCCGTTGAAACAATAACCCTGGCTGCGCTCGTGAACTTGCGTTGCTTGCGTGTCGGTGGAGCTCGGCAAGCACCGCACACATGCGCGCCCGCGCAGGTTTGGCACGTGAAACTCGGTTCATGCATGCATGCGTTCGCAAGTCAGCGTCCGTCGGATTTACCGACATGAATGTGCTGCAGCGTCGACAGCTACGCATGAGTGACGCTGTTCATGAGGAAATGGATACGATTGTGTGATTCGTGCATACTCCATCCCCAATGCGAGCACAATGACGCATGAATCAGCTCAATCGATACATTCAACACCCTGCACGCATGCGCGTCAACGCGTCGCCAGCCTCGCGAGTACCGAATACGGAAGACTCGTCTCTAATGGCCACCGGAAGGATAACAAAGCTTGTTGCGCGGCGATGCCAAATAGCTCTAGGCGTAAACGATGTAATATTCTCTGGGGCTTCTAGAAAATCTTCGCTTGTGTGTGACGATGGCAAAAGGCGAAAAGGGCTGAGATCCGCTGACAGCCAATCGATCCGGTGGAGCGGAGGGGCTGTTGGCGCTGGCGATAGCGACTCCACACCACTTGCGGGCACCAGAGGTCTTGTTGAGAGAAACATCGATATTGGTGGTGAGGCCTAGCCATGCCAATCAGCAAACTACCATCGCTATTTCGTCAGCGCGATCTTGTTGGATTTCTTGTGTGACGTATGAGCAGCTCTGTTGAAGCAAGCCAACAATCCTGCCGCAACATGTCTTGTGTTGGGGAGCTGAACAACCCTGAGGCTGACAAAGACATATCTTTCGCGCTGTAATTTACCAGTGTTCTGCATTTAGCCTGCCTAGGGAGAGGTTTGACCCGGTTTACCCAATCCAGTAACTTGATGATCGACGTCTTGGGCCTTGGTACCTGCATTGGATCCGGTGTGTACGTCATGGATCCTAAACTCCATGACGAAGCTCTAGCAGGTTCACCCCAGAAAAGGGATATGCTTTCTACCCCATGATGTGTTGCGACCCATTGTCTCCAGATTGTAACAGGTTCGTGACCAGGATCTCGCGGCTTCTGGCAAGTGAGGCGCATTGATGACAGCATCTCTGATGCAGCGAACAACCATGGAAGCAACTGATGCGAAAAGGGTCTTCGCGTCGAGGGTCGAAGGTATGGGGCGTGTGGAGTGGTACCCTTGACACGTATGGATTTGAGCAACCTGCGACGTCCGGGGTTGCCAGTCTGGGGAAGTGTAACCACCAGTTCCACAGTTTCAACAGCACACCTGACATCTCAAAACCTTCGCTCCAAACTCTGTTTGTCAGTCGTGAATCAGTGCTTGGGCGGGAATTGCCTGTTCTGTTTAGCTAACCGCTCGACTTGAGTCCTTGCGGGGTAAGCGGCGTTCGTGGGGAAGCTAAGCAACGTTCCGCGATATAATCGGCACGAGATAGCAACAACGCGGATTGGTGGACAATCGCGCCATGGAGCGGTGTTCTCGCCGACTATTACTGTCTGATTTTCAGGGTACTTCGGTCCATCTTCGTTGTTTTGACACGTGCGGGGCCGGGTCTGCAGACCAGGGAGATCATGAGGTAAGGCAGTAAGGCATGATGCGCAAAATGAGTTCTGGAAAGTGCTTCATCCGAGCTGTATTGCGCCGAACGTCTGAGTATCCGAAGATACCCGAGGCGGCCTCTGTCGATAGTGTGCTGACTTCTGGTAGTAGGCTCGTCCTTGCTCCGCAGCATAGTGAGTCACCAGATTCTTGATAATGTCTGTAAGCTGATGGGTGAGCAAAGCGGTGCCGCACGCAACTTATTGCTGAGGCGCACGCTACGCAAGGATGCGTCGCGTGGGAAGAGCTGAAGCAGCAAGCGCATGCCTGCGACGACGGCGGGGAAGACGTGCCCGCTGCAAGATCAGGAGACAGCTGACCACGACGAACTCCCGAACCTTCTGGCAGACTTGAGCCCTGCAGAGACGTGTAATGAAACAGCAGATAAAAGAAATTGGGATGTAACAAATACTGGGCGGCGTTATGCTGTTTCCGGGAGCGCCATCCGATACTACGTAAATCTGGGGTCTGGGGATAGTCTCCAAGGTTTGGTTCTACCGGTAGCGTACCATGGTCTTCACTCGCCGCTCGATCGAATCGTAGATTTAACGCACAGCACCGGTTCAATGGGTGCCGTTCCTGAGAAACGGTTTGCATCATGCTTGCCTCAAGTCTCAAGATCGCCGTGTTATTGTTTGGTTCGTGATAACCGTTGCGTATGATCATCTTGCTTTTCGTGGTGGTTGGCCATCGCGACTTACCTTCTTTAGCAAATGTCCGGGGTACTCTCGACATCGTCATGGCTGCGTGCATCGAAGCTTGTCGCAACAGGTCTCTGCGCGGCATGAGGACCGTCCATCTTCACGGGCAGTGCTAGGAGCAGCACGGTGTCCATGTGCTCGTATCTTGAGAAGCCTCGGTGTTGTCGAAGAGTGGCCGGGGGTTGTTCCGCTTGTCCAGCGCAATGTCTCCCCCGCCTCTTGGACCCCAAGTTGGTTGAGCTTCGATAGCGCAGTCATGCAAATGCCTCGGCTTGCTGTGTCAATAGCTGGAGGCTAGAGCATGCATCAGCACGGCGAAAACCGCAAGATCGCTGTTGTCGTTTCCATTCATAACGTTAGAGAAGTCAGGGCGACAAAAGAGGCTGGTGAGCAATGACGTACATCCGTGAATGCGATGGACATGTGGGTGATTTAGGGCTGCATACTACCGTGGCGTCTCTATGGAGTGGAGCAGGTGTCCATCTACCGAGACTTCGGAAAAAAGATGGTGCATGCCTGATCTCGATCTTTGCAGGTCTGCCCTGGCATCATGAGACTGATCGTGATCAACCTGATGCGCCCGTTAATCGCAGACACGATCGAGAGATCGCGATCATTCGGGAATGTAAATATCCTGATTGTCGTCAAACGGCCCTTTCATATCGCGATGGTGTTGACTGAAACATGCCAGCGAAGCCTGGGGTAATTGACGCTAGGCTAGGGCAATGTCCCGGAGTCAGAGCCACTGCCGAAGATCTTACCGACTAATAGCCAACTATCGTGAAGGTCAACAGACGGTATGAGCGCGCTTGGGCGATGCGCTGGCAAGACTTGAGGTTTGAGCGGGGATGGCTGGCGTTCAAACGTGTTGGAGACAGGTGATGCATCTGTAAACAGTCAAAGCGCAAGTGTTCCTGTGTCTGCTCCTACTATTTCGAGTTAGTGATATGACGGTTGAACTGATAAAAAGTAGATTGTGGGGTGCCGTTTGCACCGCGTGCCTGATGTAAAGAATACCACCGGATGAAGCATGATGGTGTACCGCTAGGCTGATGTGTAGGCAGAGGGTCGGGGTACGGCTGAAGACTAGTGACGAGAATCGACAGGAAGCAAAGAGAATGTCACTACAACGACAGAGACACCTCATACAACAAAAGAACTGAACAGGTCTGCAGACTACGTTGACCCAAAACCTTGCAAAGTAGGTGGCCTAACGGCAACGTAGGCTCCAGGCTGTTCAGTTTTTCCCTAGGTTGGCGTGGAGAAGTCGTAGTGCCTTGGTTCTGGTGTTGCTACTCCCATGTGCCCTGCTGGACTATGGGCAGTGCCAATGGCTGCATTCAAGGCCAATAAGCCATTGGTATGACCGAATCCTCTCGTACATTAGGTGCGTAAGCCGAGTATTGTGATTAAAGTATGTGTAATGCGGGAAGTATTGACGGAACGATGGCGCTGCGTGTGGGACTCTACATCCAGGCAATGGGAAAGACTTCCGCGGCCACGACCTCAAGCACGACATTTTGACGGCGCTCTCGCCGACCTGATCAGCGGAGAATGGCGTCCTGCACAGCGGCAATTGATTGTCTCTGCTTCGCCTCAACGACACCACCTCATACCAGAAAAAACCTGAACAGGTCTGGAGCCTACATCGACGCCAGGTCACCTATTTTGTAGGTTTTTATGTTGATGTAGGCCGCAGGCCTGTTCAGCTTTTACCTTGGTTGACGTGACACCAGCATCCCGAGATCCGTTCGACGCGTAGGCAGACGCAGACATCAGATCTGCACGCAGCGGCATTGGCGAGAAGGGACGTCACCAAAGTGTGACGATAGGTGTTCATGTGACGGGACCCCCACGGGGGCAGCAAATGAGACTGCGGACACAGGAGGCCTGGAGTGATACTGAACCGAAGCCGCCAACGGAAGCGATAATCACAGTCACAGGACGAGGGATGTAAGCGGTTGAGCCAGATATTGCCAGGGAGCCCTTTGGCGTGGCGGAGTTCCTCGTACATGAGGCTGAAGCATCTCCAAGTTGACTCGTCAAGGCTGGCTTCAGATGACCACTCGCAGGCGCTAACATGCCAACGCATCGACCTCCAGACCGACTTGGTCGCGGGGTAGCGCTGCGGGTGCCTGATAGAGCGTCGCCTTCCGCCGTTTTCAGGGATGAATGTTGTTTTTAGCATCCGGATGATCAGAGGACTTTGAAATCAGTGGTAATAGTGAGCGTCAACAATGCAAGCTGCTGGAGCGACCGGGGCCGCGTTGCGCTGCGCTGATTGAGCCCGCGCAATCCGGTGGTGATGATTGCTGAGCGACGACCGAGGGACGATTGGCGAGGCCGCTTCCCGGAGTCATCTGGCAAGGCTTGCATGGTGGTTGAGTGATGCTGATGCAACGCATATTGAGCAGCGAGGGGCGAGGGCGACGACGCCTGGAGCAGGAGCAAAACGGCGCGCGGGGAAGTGCGGTAACTTTCAGCTAGCATGACGTAGTGGCGTCGCTCACTATTGTCAGTGTCAGTGTCTGCGAAAAGCCTCGCCGCCCGACTCGTGCCTTGCCCTGCTGAAACCGCGAGCGTCGAGATTGCGTTGCGCGGGGGCAGCTGTTGGTGTTGAGTTCGCAGCTCGAGTCATAAGGCTGAGCGGCGTCTGCAGCCGTCGAGTCTCGCCCGCGATCCCACGACGCACGACGGAGGGTGGGTGTGCTCGCCACGATGCACGCACGATGCACGTTGCCTGCGCCCTGGCCTATATGGCGCAAGGGTAGGCCCTCACGGGGCAGCGCCCTCGAGTACCGCATGCCCTTGGTGATCTCCTGTGATGAGCAGCGGCGCAGCAACATGTCAGGCACACAGAGTTCGTGACGGTGAACAGGAAGCCGGGCCGAAGCAAGGGCGGCGCGGCTCAGTCCAATTTGACTTTGGGCTGTGACGAGCGACGAGCAATGTCGCGGCTATTGCAGATCCAAGTTTCGCCATATCATCAATAAACAATGACCAGGCTGATCGCCATCGTGACACAGACAGCGTGCCCTCTAGGCGCGGCAGATGTAACGGGGGGAATCAGTGTGGTGGTGGTGCGATCCGGCACTGCATGAAGCCTACAGCAAAGCGTGCATAAGCGCTTCTTAGGCAGCTAGCTTGGAGTGGTTCAGAAGAGCGGTAAAGGAACCTGCCAAACAAGTGGCTCTTTACAATCGAACATGCGTCTTGTTGGGACCTCGAACCCCGGAACAGGTGACAGCTAGAGAGTCAATGAGGCTTCGAGGTACATCGGCCTAGTGCATGGCCTTGCCGCCACAGTCACTGTAGGCATCATGTAGGAGTGTGAGATAGTGAAGAATCCGCTTTTTATCATTAGGTATCTAGGCAAACACCTGCTATTTCCAAGCTAGGTGTTGCTGTGGTTCAACAGCTCCGTGGAGCCGTCCCATGCCGGGGTATAATGGGTCGGGCAAAGAGTCCGATACAAGTACAGTGCAGGTGATAGTACAGACCAAATAGGCGTGAGCCGTAACCCGTCTTCAGACCAAGAAGCACCCATTGTCCGATAACTGCAGGAAAGAAATTCGTAGCCTCATTGGGCGTAATCGATGCCCTGGTGGTATCAGAAGATTTTGGGAGGATCATAACCCATCATCGCCTGCAGAGCGCTAAAGTGAAGAAACAAAACGCCTTGGTCCAATGCCAAACCATAGATGCCGCTAGAAGTGCAAATGTGAAGAAATGATGATGAAGTGCTACCATCCGGAGCGGTGGTACTCTTGGGCGTCGCCGCCGTCGAAGAACTGGTTGTAGGAGCTGTCGGGCTTGTTGTCGTCCCGGAAAGTAGTAGATCTAATTTGAGCTTGTTGCTCGTTGGTGTTGAGGCCCTTGACATCGCCGGTGGTCATGGCCCGGCGGAGGGCTGGTAGGTTGACTGCGCTTTGTGCGCGCTTTGCTACTGCGTTGGTGGTGGCATTCTTTTGCTGCCTCTCCCACAGCAGGTTCTGACGAAGAGAGCCAGTTAATTCTGATGTAAGCATGTTTCTCCTGCACGTCTTCGGGGACATGGCGGGTGGGTGGACGTTGGAGGTGGTCATGATGATGGGCTTTGGGCGGGAAGCCGGCTCGCGCATCATCAGACCCTTGTCCTCGTGGGGAGAGTTGCCGGTCGATGGACCGTTGGGTGCGTTGGTGCGGGAGCGTCGGATAGCAGGCGATGATCGCGATGCTTCGTTCTGTAGTGCTGATGCGCGGTCACCTTGGTGGAGCGCGGTGGTGAGTAGGGAACGGCGGGAGGTGAGGTTGGGCTTTGAGTCGACGCGCGAGAACAGAGGACGGTGCTCAGCAACGCTGGGGGGACCGCTCTCCTCGTTGTCGTCGTCTTCCCACTCGTCTTCGTCGGAGTCCTCGTCCTCGATGGCGCTCTCGTCGACGTCGTCCTCGCTGTCGGTCTCAATGGCCGCCTCGCTGCTCTCGGAGACGTCGTGGAAGGTGCGGGTGCTGACCTCGTTCTTGAAAGAGGTCGTCTTGCGCATGGGAGCGGCGTTGCGCAGCTGCTGTGAGAGGGAGCTGCGCTGGAGAGAGTAGGCCTCGAAGGAGCTGCCGTTCTCCTCTTCCGAGGAGCCACCGAGAGTGAACATGGGCTGCTTCTTCTTGCTCAAGTCGGCCTTGGCAGGCAGCGGCTTAGTGACAAAGCTAGAGGTCTTCTTGAGGATGGGGGTGGGGTTCAGGTTGGTGGTGGACCGTACCGAGGTGGAGATGTGGCCAGGCTCGAAGCCGCGAACGACGCTGTGCTCGCTCACGTCGGTGGAGGTGCTCGCTTCGGAGCTGACGGCGGGGCTCATGATGTCGCTGTTCACCGTGGTGGCTACAGTGGAAGTCGAGGCTTCGGGGATGGGGCGGGCGGTGGTGGGGGGCGAGGTGTTGTGTTGGGCGGGCTTCTGCTCGGGTACAGGCGGGGCAAGCTGTGCGGGCAGAGGTGAGAGCGGCTCAATGAACTTCTTCTCTTGGATCGAGTTGACGACCTTCTCGAGACCGATGGGCGTCATGTGCTTGCCGCGGGCCTGGCTGGTGGCAGAGTCGTGGCGGCGCAGGTCGGGGCGGTCGGCCGAGAGATCAGAGCGGGAAGTGGTGATGATGGCGCTTTCCACATTGGAGTCGTCGGAGGCGACGCTGGTAGACAGCGCGGGCATGTCCGCGGCGCTAGCCGACAACTGGCGCTGGAAGGTCCACTGGGGAGCAGCCACGGGGTCTGGCTGGCAGCAGAAGGTCTCGCGGGACCACAACCGCCAGGCCATGTTCTCGTAGCGTTTGCCGTCTTCCATGGCAGGCGAGCATCGTGCAAATACTGAGGGGTGAGTTAGTCGCTGTTGTGCGCTTCACATGCTATCATGGCGATGTATCATGTGTCTATCGGCATGCATGTCACTCACCAGACCAGAGGCCGAACAGGTTCTCGGTGCTGCGGGTTTCGATGGTGCGCATGGAGCTGTGCTCGACACGCACTATGGGCCGTTCGGCGCGGAGAGGCATCGTAGGCGTTGTGTTGGGGTTGAGGGGGAGTTCGTTAACGGTGGTTCCGCTTGCGTCAGTGACGATGAGGTTCCGGGTGCGTCAATGGAGTTGCCGAGCAGAGGGAGTTGCCGGCGATGCTACAGCGCTGACAGATACATGGATAGACGGTGGTGAGTGAATGGATGTATATGTGGGGAGGTCCAAGAGAGCGTAGTGGGTGAATGGGAGCAGGCGTGTAATGCTATGGGCGAGGTATGTAGAGAGGGCATGCAAGTGGGAGTGGATCTTGTATGTATAAGCCCAAGTACTGGTGTGCGTGCAAGGTCCACTAAGAAGGTGCAGGGGGGCAGCGACCTACGACCTGGGCCGACATGGAAGGCGCGATGGGCACCCACACTAACAGGCGACCCCTGCAACGCGCTCCTTCCCCCGGCAGATTGCCATCAGAGCCTTGATCCATGCCCTTGCGGCCTTTCTCGGGCTACCGCTCTTTTGCCCGGAGTCCAGAGTCTACCATGGATCCTCTCAGTCAGTTTCTGCGACGCTCGTGGCCCTCGTCCCCATCGTCATCCCCCCCAGAGACATGGCCGCATTCACTCTTCCAAAACAACGCATCCAGGGCCGCCGCCACCTGCGCCAGCGAATGCCACCTCTGCGTCGCCGCCCGCGTGGTGACGGCCTGGGCGTGGGAAGGCACATGATCTGAACAACACAGGCCGTGCACGCTGGTACTTCCAGAACACTGCCTGACTCGCTGTCTCTACCGCCTCCCTCAAGACTCATGCCCATCCCTCGCGCTGCTGCGTCGAGCCCATCGGGGCCATGCTGACCACGGCACCCTCTGCTCCTACGGCGCCCATGGTCGGCTTGCCTGGCTGACTGGTAGCACTGTCTGCTGTCGCTGGCGGACCCGTTGCACCACAAGTCACCTGCCCGGCGAACCTTGGGAGAAAGTTACGCCGCCGTAATACAATACCGCTAACTCAGCGGTTTCGAAAACCTATGCACGCCATGTGATGCTGCTTGTCGCATCCCGTTAGCGCTCGCGGAAGCAGCTGAAAACTTCCGCGCGGCGCTTCTTTTCCCTAACTCGCCTCTTCCGACATTCCCCCCTGCACGAGTCTAGCCTTTGAAGCCCATGTGCTTCCCTTGCCCAAATGGCTGCGCCCTTGGCTGTGCCTCTTGGACCCTGAGTCAATCCTCATGCCCATCCACACCAACTAGACAGCCTCACAGGCAACTTGGCACCCTCGACGAGACGGGTACTCTTGAACGTCGCGACAGCCCTGTTTTCAGGTCCGCATCCGACACTCTGTCCTTTGCACCGTCTGCATCGTCTGCGCAAATCCCCCGCACTGGGGTCGGCAACACGGGATCCTCAATTCTTCCGTGGCGGTCAAGAGCAGCCTTCGCACGCTCTGGTGACAGGGCTGCTTTCGGTGTGGTCAACTCCGCCTTTGTCTCTGCGGTTGCGAATTTTACCGCCTACCACCAACGCTGACCTGCCACTGTGAATCGGCAAGCCATTGTTCGCTAGGTTCCTAGATGCGTTGGTTATTCGCAAGGGTGCCAGGCCACGAGGTACAAGCCCGGTGGCCACCTGGTTAAAGTGCTGTCCTCGACGCCTCTGAGACATGCCAGCTACCCCAGATATTCCGCTCCAGACTTTGGGGTAGCGACAGGTACCCTGCCATGGTGCACTGTGCGCCCACTCGTCCTCCAGTAACTTCCAACTTGGCTGTTATGCTACGTCAGTCCAGTACACGGCAATTTCTCGAGGTCATCTGGGGCGCCTGTCGAATCATAAAGCCGCAAAAGCATCAGGTGCGACCGCACATTATCGCTGAATGCGGCGTGATGCTTGTTTCATGAGTTGTACACCGGCAGCTACCTCTACGTGGCACTAGACTGTCGAGTGCCTGTCGCTCTGCTTATCCAACCGGTCGTCGCTCCTGAAAGCCACCCGGCTCACGATGCAATCGATCGCACATTATGCACAGCGATTTCTTTGGTACAAAGAACAAACGTCAGCGTGGGGAAAGACGGGGCCATGTTCACCCCAAAGGCTGTCGTTCGCTCGTGACATGACATGGAGCTGAACTTTAGTTCCCCGGACCGTGGCCCCGTCGTGGTTGTCGTATGCTTTTTCTCACGATCATCATACAACCGTCAACTTCCACAAGCTCTCCACCTCTATCGCCTTATCGCGACGGAATGAACCGCCATCAAACCTGGTACGACTGCACGATACGCCAAAGGTGTATTTCATGTTCGCATTAGTCGTAACCACCTTTCATCGTTCCGAGACTGCGTATATGTTGTATCATGACCTAAATCGGGTTGCTTTGATCATCAGCAGGACGATGACTGTACCCCAGATCACGACATAGCAAGCTGTGACGCTTGCCAAGCGATTGTGGTATCGGGTCTGCCGTTGCTTTTCGCTCTACAACGAGCATGCACGGCCATATGGCGACGGTGGCACCTACGTGATCGGTATGCGCACACGTCGTAATACAAACGACATTCTGTCGAGGCTGCGCACTGCCCAACTTCGACGACTCTAGTCACTCACTGCCGTCGCCCTCTCTTCGGGACAAAATCGAAGCGATCGAGTTCGTCAGCGTCCAGCTGAGATGAGAGCTCGTATCTGCGTCGGGAGTAGCCAGCAGCCTGTCATCCGTGGTTATGACAAGTGCCGGAGAGTCGATCGCTGTATGATTACTCGTCACATGCTCGACGGCAAACGATCTCGGTACATTTTGTGTTTTCCTTTTACGAACGACTCTTCTGCACCGCGAATATGAGCTGCGCTATCAAGCCGCACACATCGATCTCGCATACAACCCACACTAACTACAGGATAATACATACTGCACCCACGATGGCGGCTTGACAGTGCCACTCTACCGGACACTGGAGAATGCAAAGAGCCCGACAGCCTGGAAACCATGTTCGAGCTAACCGTATCGGATCCGGGGCGTCCAGCCGCTCCCCGCGGGCGTCGCGTGGCTGCTACCAAGGTGCACCAATTGCCTGGCTTGCAACCACCGGCTGTTACATCGGTTGGTCGTGATAGCATTACACTCACCTTTCCGTATCACGTTGTAATCATGCTCTGGGTCGCGCAGCTCCTTCACCTTCCTGGTGCTTTCCCGGCTCGCGCATCGCAGATTCCCCTTCAGTGGCGGCGCCCGGCCGTTCTCAGCGCTCACTGTCCAATCATGCGCAACAACGTGCTCACCCTCACATGTGCTGCTCGTCGCGATAGTTAACCGAGGCTGTGATGGTCAGTGCCATGCCGCGCAATGCCACTGAAACATCACCATCGCAGAGAATAGGAAGATTTGCCTTTCCTGTCGCTACAGCGCTTCTATCACATCTCTAGCGTACGGGGGGAACTTGATGCTGGTCTCCGCCGTCTTGCACGAATCGACATGAGGGATTTTGCACGAATCGCAGTAGTCCTGTGCGTTCCCCGGAAGCGGACGTTGCGCCCAACAAATAGCAAGGGAGAAATTATTCCTCATTTCCAGTGAGTCGGGTCTCCATTCTGGCGCGCATTCAGTATCGTCGATTGCCTGAACGAGGTGCTGTGGCTGCCCAAAGCAGCGACACGTTCCCCAGTGCCTGGCGGTGGGGCCCGACGCGCAGGCATCCCACGCGTGCACGCACGAGCTCGTCGCATCGTCCACCTCCGCACTGATAACCAACCAAATGACATCCGGACGTCTCGCCGGTCACCGATGGCAACGCGACATCAAGCGGATCAAGGCGCCGGTCTTTCCGCCGAATGTCACAAGCAAAGTCATTCATCTGTTGGCCTTCGGTGCAATGTCGACCTAGTATCCCGCACTTCGGAGCAAAGGTCCCAAGAGGCCAACTACAGTCTTCCAGGCTCATTACCCCAGCCGGCATCGAGTTCACATGGACACGCCCCCTGCTTGGCGAACGCCGTGTGGTGTATACTGCTCCCACGTGTGCAGCTTATCATCGCTTATCCGAGTAGAACGCCCTACTCCCGCAGGATTCTGCAGCGACAAACGGGCCGGCTTATTGCTCATGAGACCGTACCTGAAACCCAAAGATGGGGGTAAAAGTTTGCAAAAGCAACTGCATGTCTGATATCTTAGCAATGTTTTTTGTAACGGGCGAATGGAGAGGGGTGGATTTGATGATGTTTTCCCGTAGGATTGTGGCAGATTCCTTCGCTAACGGCCATCTTGTTCCACCTTCTGCATTCAGGCTGCGCCTTGCATGGGCCCTCTTTCCGGCACCTACCTTGGTTAGCTTATCGGTCGAGCCGTGAGCAAAGTCTGGAGACCTCGTGGGACTGAAGACGGGTTACAGTTCCATTACTCGGCACCTTGCCATCTCTGGCAACCCTTCCAGACGCCTGTATGACTGGTCTTCTCTTTGAAAGCGGCTTACAAAACGTCTTGAAAGTTTCCAATATAACGCCTCGAACATGGTAGTTACAGGCTGTTGCAGAAAGAGGCGGTTGGCGAGGCTCTTTCACCCGTCCCGGGCTTATGGTTCCCAGTTCCAAGTCTGGTTCGGTAACACTGCGTGCTGACTGTCATCTGCGCGTCTTCATCTATCTCGTCCTACCCGAACGCGCTTACGGTGTCAACTCGAGTGGTGGTCAGCCTGCGCTGATGTACCCGCTCCCATATTGAATTCATTACACTCAGCCAGCGAGAGCGTATTACCGTGCTGTCGGGACCGAGGCGCTGACCCCAGATACCAATCCTGATTCCAAGGTCTCACTCTATGGTCGTACAAGTCTACCTAGGGGTGCTGTAATGCTGTGGCAGGATGCTCGTATACCCCTTCACCGCCAGAAAATGGAGCTGAATTTGGACTTTGTTATTCAAGTGCCGCGCATAGCTTACGAAGATCGCAATGCCAGCCCGCACAAGACTATGATTGTGCAACACCCAAAGATATCGCTAACGAACTCAAGACTAATAACACAACTGCCGTATCATCTCAGCAGACCCCACGCGTTACGCCCGACAACTCATCACACAACCACATGTATACCAAGGTACTTTATCACACGGCCCGAGTCTTACCAAGACTTTCGGCAGCCTTACACCTCCATGGTTTACCACAGCCCGAGCGACATGGCTCTTCATCCCGTGGTTGCGGTTCGCATGGTTCATGGATAAAGCACAAATATCCAGCCTATCAAGCCCCCAGCATCCTATGTCATTTCCAGCCACCACCACTCACTCCCAAAGTCGGTAATAGACGCAAGCGAGAAATTCAGCTCCCATCTTTTGCAGGTTCCTGTATAGCCCCATACGTGGCCGGCAGGATGTCGCACCAAAAGCGCGATTTCGATCACGCAGTCTACCTGCTGTAGCACACCAACCTTAATCAAACGCAACGTCTAATTCCACATTCTGGAAGAATAGGCAGAACCTCTCCTCCACTGACAGACAGCCGAGGCGTAGTTATACAGGACTCTCGGCATCAGCGAACACCCCGTCGGTCGATACCTTCCGTTTCGGATCTGTTCCGTAGCCTCCGCGTCCGCATGCCTGGCGCAGTTACCCCAGACAGACGTCGTCGCGTGGTTCGGTTCTGCATGCGCTTTCACCGGTGCTTACGCGCTTCCTTCGTATCGGGGTATTATATCTGGCTGTACTTTATGCTATGTTGATCCGCCGTCACATCACATGCGAAGCTATTTCCGCGGTCCCATATCTCGCGACGAGTTTCGGAACACGAACTTCGGGCGGAACATGATGCTG
Source organism: Alternaria viburni (assembly GCF_023758015.1). Classification (NCBI taxonomy): domain Eukaryota; kingdom Fungi; phylum Ascomycota; class Dothideomycetes; order Pleosporales; family Pleosporaceae; genus Alternaria; species Alternaria viburni. The sequence goes on from NW_026055808.1 coordinate 157,135, forward strand.
ACATCAGACGGCAGACGGCTGTATGGCCAACGGTGAGGGAGGGAAGGCTCGGGGCGAGAGGGCGATATTACTGCCCTGCGTTTAGCACGCTCGGGGCTCTTGCTTACTGTGACAGATGACTTGACCTCTGCGCTGTACAACACAACTACCCTGATAGCGTCATCAGCGTTCATGTCATGCTTTTCTTGCGACACTGGATACTTGGAGACCCCATCTACACCCCCGCATACCAGCCCCAGATCTCATCTCGCCACAGCCTTAATCCGGGCTGACACCTCGGGCGCAGTCAAGGGGAAAAGTGTCACCTGTCACAACTGAGGCTCCATGCGTCCGAACACGTCTCCAAGACTCTCACATGATTCTCCTCAATGCCGCTCTTGACCCGTGCCGTCGTCGAGCATTTTCGGCCCCTGCATGCCACGTTTGTCTCCACATCTACGCAGAGTATATCAACATGCTGATATGATAGCTATCATTACGTTCATGCACATTCACCAGTTTAGCATGAGATCCCGCCCTGCGCCCAGGATATCTTCGTCACGCGCTTCCGCTTCGCCTCATAGTCGATCCTTCGTGTATGGGTATGGGTAAGGCGAATGGCCAAACCATGCTGATAGTAAGATTGGGCGCGTGCCTGAATACCGCGGGCGATCGCTTAGCTGCATTTAGAAAATGCTGCGGTTTACTTACGCGAATGCATAAGTTTTGTTTGATATAGACTAGATGCGGTTCTCTTTCGATAAGGGACATCAGAGCGAATGGAGCGGCGACTTCCATATGGTAATTGTTGGAATGGGCGATTCGTTTCGAAGGATTGGTATGGTGATCGTAAGTCTAGATTTGGATGCGAGGGCTGATGCGGATGTGTTCGCTGTTGCCGACGAGCCAAACATGCGAGTACAGTACTCACCATAGGATGCGAGTGTTAGTTTCACACAGCGATCGAATCGACAAGTCGTCGCAACTACCGCAACAGCACCGTCTCTCACCGGCTATCCCCCACCCGCTACCTTCCACTCCACACTCTCTACTCGCCTACCACCCGTCCTAACAATACCCAATACTCGCACTCCCCTCCACCCGTCAATACATCTCCTTTCCACTCTCCCCAAATCATCTCCACATCCCGACCTCTCACAGCCCACCTCCACCTCAACAACACCCAGCACTACCACGCAGCAAATACCCAGCACTATACGCATAAACGCCTTGCAGCGACATATGCACCGAACCGGCTAGTCTGGGCTAGTCTGTTCCTTTCCCTCGTGTTGTAGTATGCAGGACGGACATATCCGCAAGGAACGGATTCCTTTCAACTAAGCGTGTCTGCGCTACTGACGTGCAGCGCTTCTGGATATGCAGGAATACTGCAGCGAAGGAGCATGTGTAACGTGGGAATGGAGGGTTTACCCGGTCGCTAAATGTCGAGGCGAGATGGAGCGAGGGGGAGCGAGGGTGGATGATAGTAGAGTACAACGTGGATGATGTGATAGTTATGGTGTTAGTGTAAGCGAGGTGTGTATGATGAGACGTGTGGATATGAAAATTGGCTTGTCAGGAGTTAGCTGTTCTCGATTAGCTAGAAGTGTAGTATGTTTTCTCGGCGACACATTTCTTGCCCAGTCACGGATGCTCTTACCAAAGGTTGATTAGTAAAATACGAAAAGAGTTTTTTTGGACCCCGACATGTAAAGCGTTATCCTTGAATTTTTGTCGATGTCTTTGCAATATGTACATTTGACAAGATCTCTCGCGACTAACATACACGCAATGTATCTCAAATTTCTAAAGGCTAGTCGGTTTTTATGAAGTTCATGTTTGCAACTTAATCGTCTTCCGAGAGCTAGCAGTATCGTTGACACACACCCAAGCTTCCCCTCATTCCTTTTCTACACTCATTTCCTCTCGAGAAGATAAGGACACCACATGCCGATACGCAGCGAATACAGACCGTCAGCCTGTCATGTTGATCAACTTCAATGTCTAACAAACAACCCATCTCGCACGCCAAATGATTCTCGTGTCGAGACCACACAAATCCCCTGCGTATTGTGTATTCAGATCTCTCGTAACGAGCGATAACGATGCGACGGGTTGAATCGAGGGTGAGGACAAAAATCAGGAATCGAATTTCCCGATCTAATCAACACGCGATCGAGTACGCTATGCGATGCACATATGTAGCATGCGTTCGCATCATGTAGAAAGAGTTCGATTCGATTCGCTTACGGGGAACCGGACGTGAGTGTCAAGAACGACGATCGTAGGATCAAAGGATTGGGCCTCAATGCCGCGGAGGGACACTGTGATGCAAAACATGATACGCAAGCCTAGGCGACTCGAATCACCAGATTCGTAAAGACAACAGTATCAGAGTGCGACGTCGACATCAACGGTTAGTAAAGAGCCCACATTGTATAGCACCAAGATGCTTGTATTGATTTTACTTTGAATAGTCTATGGGTATTAACGCCTTAGACATGGCTTCTAGATGTTGCCATCCAACATGCCCTTGCGCCTTCGCTCGACGCGCCCAACGACCAGGCACAGGCACAGTCACAAACACAAGTGCACAGATCAATCGGTGTGATAGGTACGGCGTGGTGACATGATCGGCATCTAGAAGTCCTGGTCGTCGTTTCCAGCAATGATGACGTTGTTGACCTGTGCGTTTGGTGTCAGTAGTTGTTTGCAACAAGGCAGTGATCCAGCGGTGAGGATAAACGGTAACACAAAGCGAAAAAAGGGAAGGGTGGTGTTTGTTCGCGTGTAACGACAACAATGCAACCTGCATAAAGCGCACCACCCGTGCGACGCTTTATCTTCGGCTTCCCCGCTTCCCCGGCCTTGCAAATCGATCCAGAAGACGGACGCAAGGGAGGGAAAGTGAGCAAAGCGAGGTTGCACAGACGGGAGGGAAGCGGAAGGGATAGCGGGAAAGGGAGTCACACCAAGGGTGTGCGGTGCGACAAACGACAATTCGTTACGGAACAAGGGCGGGAAAGTTACGATACGTACCTTGAGTACCATACGGCACAGCTGTGTAGCGAGCAACAGTTGTTGCCGCTTCGAGATCAAGGGATCGATCACGAAGTGCTCCTTCATATCTGTGATAACGCCACGTTAGCACAATCTTCGGTAATTCAGCCACCAATGAGGCCCATGACGTTGTGCATAACAATGACAGCAAAGCAAAGGTCTCAGATGACTCCTGCTCATCTCCACTTGTAGTTGCGTTCATGCCAGCGCAGCAAGTGGCGTGGCGTGGGGTAATGCACCGTACCCCACGGGGGCGTTGGATGCGGGAACTGAATGCGGGAACTTGGATGCATCACGGGTCTCGGGTCTCCCGGAGATAGTCCGTACTGCAGCTATGCTTGATAGCGGTGAGGCAGCCGGTAATCATAGAGACAGCCGTGGGGAGATGGTTGGATAACAAAGAGCGAAGTGCACTTACCGTTGCTTCCCGTCTGCATGCAGTCAACACCTAACCTGGTGTTTCCCTCCTTGGCTTGTCGGGACTTGATGTTGGCGAGGGTTTCGATGGGGCTAAGACCGGAGTTCTCAGCCAGCGCCATGGGGACGGCGTCAAGGGCATCGGCGAATGCGCGCATCGCGTATTGCTCGAGGCCAGGGCTCTGCGAAGTGTTAGTTGTTGTTATCGCGGAGCTCCGTAACGCTTACCTTGACTGCGGCATCCTCGACTGCGAGCGAGCATGCTACTTCCGCAGCTCCTCCACCGTATACGATACGGTTGTCGCGCACCAAGTTTCGGACGACACAGAGGGCATCGTGTAGTGACCGCTTGGCCTCGTCGATGATCATCTTGTTGCTACCGCGAACGAAGACAGTGACAGCCCTTGTGTTCGCACACTCCTCAATGACCAGCATCTTGTCGCGAGTGGTTCCGAAGGTCAGTTCCCGGACGATGCCAGCCTTTCCTAGCTTCTCTGCGCTGAGGTCCTCGAAACGGGGAACGATGCGTCCGTTGGTTGCGATGGCGATCAGCTCGATCTCTGGGCCTCCTACCCACCGTACAGCAGGCAGCTTGTTTGTGAGAAGAAGATGGTTGGCCTCGTCATCGAAACCCCACTGACATATTACTACGTTGGCGCCCGTGTTCTTGATCTGCTCAATCATCTCGGTGAACTTGTTCGACTCGTAGTTTTGTAGCTTCTTGAACTCCTCTACGGTGGTGATGTCCAACTTGTGCTTGGTCTTGGGCTTCGGTGGCTCGAATGCGCATGTGAGGATGGCGAGTTTGGCGTCCTTGACTTCCGACGGCATCTGGGGATGCGAGAAGTCCTTGTCTATTATGACACCCTTAACAAGCAATGTGTCCTCGAGCGATCCACCGACCTTGCCGTCTACCTTGATGAGCTCGAAATCGACGTCTTTCCGCTCGAGATCTGCGACCGAAAGCACAGCATCTACGGCGATCTTGGCGAACTGGTCGTGCGCCTTGGAAACGATCTTGCTGCCCAAACTTGTCTTTGCGACCTTGAATAGCTCTTCGGTGTTGTCCTTGGAGAAGTGGATCTCGTCGCTGACCTCGTCGAGCTTGGCCACGGCAACCTCGCAAGCCTGGTCGTACCCGTCTGCTATCCTGATGGGGTGGATGCCCTTGTCGATAAGGTCTGCTGCCTGCTCGAGAAGCGCGCCCGCCAAGACTACGACACCAGTTGTTCCGTCACCAATCTCGTCGTCTTGTGATTTGGATAGTTCGACTAGTAGCTTCGCGACGTGGTTGGAGATTTCCATCTGGGAAAGAATGGTGGCGCCGTCGTTTGTGACCGTGATGTCTCCGTCGGGCGAAATCAGGATCTTGTCCAGTCCTCGTGGTCCCTAGTTTCATAAGTTCATGTCCTCTTCTCCTCGACTCGGGCGTTGGTGCGTACCAGAGAGCTCTTGACGATATTCGCGACCGTCTTGGCCGCGAGGATGTGGGACTTGACAGCATCGTTGCCGTGTTGCCTCTGCTTCTTGCCTTGACTGTCCCGGATATTAGCTGCTGCCTCTTACTGAGCCTTGGACCCTCTCCATATCGTTCCACGTACTCTCTGACAATGATGAACGGCCTGCCCGATTCATCCTTCATCACCTGCGCTGTACCCCACTTTGTCAGTCGTTGATTCACGGGCGATTCGTAGTAGATTCGGACGCATACCGTTGGAAAGGTCGACCTCTGTAATTGTATAACGTTAGCACGTATATCTCACTACCGGGGGTTTGGGAGTTCGGAGCTGTTGCTGCCCGCACTTACGCATCTTTGCGGTGTGAAAATGCCCGCTGAAGTAACAAATGCACGACTCCGAAGAAGTATCAGACTACAGGTACACACTAGGAGGGAATCCCGGGTATGTTTGGTAGTGAGGGGTGGTGGGGTATGGCCAAACAGCTGCCATGTCGGTCTTGAAATTTCCCCAGAAGGGCTTGGCATCAGGGTGCACGGCCGCGAGTCGCGAACGCGCCGTCCGCCAGCTCCAAGTCTCCGATCTGCCCTGACGCTTGCTGCCCCGAGCTGCCACCACACCCATCCCAGCGCATCGCGGGCTTCCAATCGCGCTTATCCGAATCGTCTCGAGCTCCACGAAGCTATCTATCCGCGTTATCTTCAGTTCCTATTCATAGCGACAGCGATTCGACATGCCTCGTGAGTCGCGCCCGCCTGCCCAAACAATCACCATACGCGTAATATCCAGCTGCTAACTTGCGCAGCTGCTCTTAGCGATCACGGGTCCTCGGACGCCGAAGACGTCCCCGCGCAGCCAAGAAAGGGAAAGGGAAAGCAGCCGGTGCAGGAGGATCCCATAGACGACGAAGAGGACGAGGATGACAGTGAGGTGGGAGAGGACGAGTACGCGCAAATCCATATGTACATGGATCGCATCGTGCTGACAATGCGACAGATACGTCGTTGAGGCGATTCACGGCCACAGATTCACAAAGGTGCGCGCAAACACCACCTCTTTCCCACGCGCAAACACTGACAACACCAGGGCGTCCTCCAATTCGACGTGAAATGGGAAGGCTACGACGACCCCAAGGACCGGACATGGGAGGCAGAGGAGAACATGTTCGTTGCGGTATTGCTCTGTACTAGGTTGAGACTGACAGTCGCAGGGAGGGAGCCATTGACGTGCTGAACGAGTACTTTAAGAAGATCGGAGGCCGACCAGAACCCAAGGGCCAGAAGCGGAAGGGACGACCATCGACCGCCGGCATCAAATCCGAGTCTGGCACCCCGTCATCCTCCACGAAGCGCGCCAAGGCAGACAAGCCAGAGAAGAAAGTGGTAGAATGGAGCCCACCACCAGGCTCATGGGAACACGACGTCGACCACATCGACACGGTGGAGCAAACGAAGGACCCCAAGACGGGCCAACTGGAGAAGTTTGCATACTTGGTGTGGACAAATAAGCAAAAGACACAGCACCCTCTCAAGCACGTCTACCAAAAGTGTCCACAAAAGGTGCGTTTGAATGCCTTCTGGATATCATTCACCATACTAACATCTCGCAGATGCTCGAATACTACGAAAGCCACCTAGTCTTCACCGAGAACGTGGACGAGCCTCTAAACGGTGACGACACCAACGACACAGTGATGAACGACGACTAATCCGCTTAAGTCGAGTAGTACCCGAAACCGAAATTGCCGATCAAGATATTCCCTTCCGGTGAAGTTCGATTCGACTTCGCCCCCGCGATGCCATACGCGAAGATGCTACCCAAAAACTTTCGTTCCCCGACATGGTCACCCACCACACCTCTTCTATCGTTCCTCCAGTCGCCGACCGTATCTCCCATCACACCTCCTCCTCCTCCTTTGCGCAAACCACCAACCGTGTCCCGGTTGATACCCACGGAACAGTTTTCATCTTCCAATCCTCTGATGCGCTTGGGGGCTGGGGAGGACCCTGATCAGCTGCAAAAGGGTACACATGTGTCTGCTGGGTACGGTGTATAGGCACCGAATGTATTATAAGAACTTCTTTGGATAGGTACGGAAAGGGAATACTGGAGTATCAAGGCTTCGTTCAAGCGGTTCCAGTTTCGCATTGTGTATCTGGTATCGTTCGGAATTTACAACGTTCATACTTGCACCCAAATCCTAACGTGCAACGCCTGGTGAAAACGATCATGTGCTTCGCAAGTCTATGCGACCAAGTATATGCACTACTACAATTTGTAGGCGATGTTCCCAATCTAAAGCATCTCTCCCAAGTTATGACCAAAGGTTCCAAGTCAAATCAAGTCGAAATAGTTCACAGACGAGGCAATCAAGAGAAATGGTTTTAAGTAACTTTGAGTATGTGATTCGTTCCATTCCATTCCATGCGCAATTGTATATACAAACATAACAATAAGCTCCGTAATAACGTTGCGGGTATCCCAATTCGGCCCAGTCCATACCATGCCAATTCAGCATGACTTCTTCAATCTTCAATCGCATTATCTCGTTCTCGTTCTCTTATAAGTTCAAACTCCAAGGCGCAAGTCGCATAGCCATGCAACCGCAACTGCCTGTAACGCCGATGTAAATGCGAACCACATCGTCCTTCTCTCTGGTGATGTGTTGTCTTGTGTTGTACTGTAGTCATAGCGTCGTTAAAAATGTCTCTTTTGTATCTCTTCTGTATCTCTTTTCTCTTTGTGTATCGTTGCTCCGTGTTGTGTGGTGTTGTGTGATGTGACGAGCCGATTACACGTTCTCAGTCATATCCGAAACAGACGACGCAGTGCCGCCGACAGCCATGCGCGTCTGCAGGTAGTAGATGAGGTATGCGATGGCGGCGATGAGGATGAAGAGGATGAGGATGATGAGGAAGATGACGATGTTGCGCTGCATGGTTGCGGTTGGGGGTGGTGGGAACGAGGGGGTCTCGTTGGTTGGAGTGGTTGAGGTGGAGGTGGTGGTGTTGGTGGTTGTAGTTGGTGTTGGTGTGTAGTAATGCGATGCGATAGTCTTCTGTAGTAAAGTCAGTAAATCGTCCTTTCGTAAACGGAGTAGTAATTGTATGCGCACTGTAATCTCAGCGCAAACAATCAATGGTTTTGTATAACGCGGTCGTGGTGGTGTCCAAGCTCGCTATCGTCCAAGCAACACTCAGTAGTCAAGTGATGGTATCCTGGAAGCAATCGAATGACCAAGGATAGCGATAGTAGTACGAAGGAACTCGAAAAGTACAAGTGTGTGTGTGTGTGTGTGTGTGAGGGGAATGAGTTAATAATATCAGCGAGGAAATCTGCAAGCCAAGTCGTAGTCCATTCTGCAGGTGGCATGCAGGCACTTTTGTACAGACGTGGCGGGGTGCGTGCGCCGCGTGGGTGGTTGGGTCGCGTCCATGGCCGGAGGGGCTGGCGTGGCTGGGATGCCGGCGTTACTGGCGGTGAGGCTGGGCTTGAAACGTTGGTTGACGGAGTTGATTTAATTGAGTACGTGGTGATGCGTTTGTTGAGGGAAGCTTGTTTTTTGCAATTCGATTCAGGGTAAAGTGAGATGGAGTTTGTGGTCGATCATCGGGGGGACGGGGAAGGCGCGCGGTCAGGTATTCTGGGTCTTGGCGCGTTCGGGGCGGGAGAGCGATCTGACGGTTCGGTCTTGCGACGACTTCACCACCCCTTTTGTGACTTCATGATGAGCTGTATTGTCGTCGCCGCCAAACATGCGCACATCACGATCCGCTACCCCGACGATTCGCCGCGCAACAGTTGCGAATCAGCTTCATCTGGTACCCCGACGGCCTTTGATGACTCTGGCAACGAGCTGTTCACATAAGAACTCTCGACCGGCGCTACTGTCCACGTAATCCTCTTTTGCTTCTCTTCCGACAACGTCCACAGTTGAGTTCATGATTAGAAACTCATGCTTATAATTGTTGCATGTGGTGAAGGTCGCGATCAGCAAAGTGGTATTTCCCGTCTCTCAGGTGAAGTTATCTGGTTCGCAAGGTGAGTGCCGTCAAGTACACTCCGGAAGGCGATGCATCAGCGGCTAGGTAGTAAGTGAGAGGCAAATCATCCCCGATGTTAGTATACTTAAGCCTCTCATTCTTTTTCCACTCCTCAGACATTATCCTTCCTTACCTCCTCTACATCCGGATCGACATCAGAGTCGGACAACAGTATGCCACCCAAGAGAACCCATGCCGAGATGTCGGCTACAGGAAACGAACCGCCTTCGCTTGATACTTGTCCGCAAGGAAAGCATCTGGTCGCTTTGTGAGTGGCTTTGGTCTTCCCCAAAGTTCACTCGACTAAACCGTTTTTGACAGTGCACAACGAACGGATATACTCATCAAGATATGTGTACACCCTACGAACGCCAGCTCCGGTTCCGTTTACGTGCCACGTGAGCTGCTACGTTCTGTCTATCGCCCCGACCATAGCGAAGAATACCGTCGGTCCAAGTCTGGAGAATTGGAATTATTGGTCCCCGGACTGTACTGTTCCGAGGTACTTGGTCTATTCGTACAGTGGCTCTACGTTGGAAAGTACACCGAGCTGGGTGGTCTAGTCATTGCATTTAATGAATCCCCGATTCCGAACCTGACCATGTACAACACCGACAGGAAAGACACAATGGAGTGGGCAGTCAAGGCTGCGATACTGGCTTGGCTCTTGGGCGACATGCTACAAATACCCGGGTTTCAGAACTATGCTATGGAACGCCTCCTTGCCGCTCTTGCACGCAAGTCAAAGCAGCCACAACTCACATTAGCCTTGTGTTTGTTTGTTTGGGGATATACAGACTCTAGCGACGTTCTAGATTGGGTGCTGATGGACTTGGTCATCCGGAACTGGGGTGATGCAGCCGTTGTTGATCTGGCAGACTTGGACTCATGGTTTTCTTTCATAAGCGACCAGCCGTCCGACACCAGGGTCAAGTTCATGGAGGGGACGCTCATGTCACTTGAAAAACGTCGTGAGAAGGTCTTGGTGGCGAAGGAGTATCTCGTCTGAGTACCTGAGAGCACGGACGAGACATCAGCTTCGGGAAGATGAGGACGGACAAAAGCAAGACATGGTAGTCGCTTGGGATGGGAACTGGAACAAAAGTACTTTACATCATCCGGATAAGTCCATCGTACCTGGACACTAGATTCATGTCCGGGGCCATTTGCGTTACTTGATTTGGTTACCTCATCACTATGAATTCAGCATCTGCTACCTTCTTCTCCTGAACTTCGCTTCCGAGCCGCCCGTCTTGGCTACTAGTTCCTTTCCAGCCTAGGTCTTCGTCTATGCGAAGTAGCCTTGGGTACCATCTGTCTCGATGAAGCCATCGATCACAATTGCCATATAAATAGCCGGTAGCCCAGACATGTATTGTAACCCGCTTCCGATATCTCTTTTTGCCTTCCCTCAATGCTCCATAGTCCCATCAGCCATGAATGTCGAACGCTGCATCAGCCTTCACAACGAAATCGTACGACACGGCTGGGTCGGCTCAGGACGGTCCCCAGATACCCTCGCCTCGCATAGCAAATCCTGGTTCGAAGTATTTGGCGATGAAGCTGAAGTCGAACGGTCTGCACTCTCACCCGACCTAGTCCAATTCCTCGAGCACCGGAAAAAGGAGGGAGACATCGAGAAGAGTGGCCTAAGTATTCGAAGAGTACTGGGAACACGCGCCTTGGGTTTTCGTGCCGTACAATGAGAATATGCTGAAGCACAACCTCGATGTGTTGGAGAAGCTCGTTGACGCGATTGAGAGCCGCATGCCTACAGCGAGTAGATCACAAGCAACCGACTCACCTGCATATGGCCTGTTGGACGACAACATACGTGACACAATAGACCTCCCTCAGCGATTCGCATTCAACTTCCTATTCCGCGCCCGCCGGCCTCGCTTCAAGATGATAGCTCCCGGTCTCCGCATTATCCCATCCGCAGACTTTCCGGACCAACCCTTCCGCTCCTACATGTCCAAAGACAAAGAAGAAGTGCCACCCGTACTACTCTTCCAGTCCGACCTAAACTTCTTCGAAGACCCAACCTGGACTCCGCAAAGTCCAGACGACGCCATGGTGCCGAACTTCTTCGACTACCGCGATATCAAGACTTACCCTTCTGGCTTGTACCTACTGCCTACTAATCACAGGAGTTTGGAAGATGGGATCTCATGCGTCTTGCCGTACGCTATTGGTGGGAAAGGGTTTGCGAGGCGAGGCGATGGAACAGATTTCGCGGGTGGAGAGGAGTGGCGTGGGAGAGATAGCTTCACAGAGTTGTATCAGCCTGGAAGACGGGCGCTTGAAGAATTTCAGGCGCAGAGTCTGGCGGGGGTGTTGGAAAGTTGGCTGGGTATGGTGGAGAGGGGGGATTGGGAAGTCGATGAGAATGGGGTTGTGGGTCATATGGAGACTTGGAGGGAAGCGGATACGGAGGAGGGGTGGAGGAAGTATGTTATATCGAGTGAAGAACCATCTAACTCCGACTGGGGTTGGTATACATAGGAAGAGACCTTCTTCTAAGGCAGAGATGCTTCAATAACAACATCCAACGCATCCTCATGAATCCAAATGCCCTCAATCTTGAGTCCCAACGACTCGATTAACTCGCGAAATTGCGACTCCGTTCGCTCTTGACCAGAAAGTGACTGCATGACATTGACATCCATGGCCGTAAACGCCCACGGTGCGTTCCGATCGGGTATGAGGAGCTCTTTGATGAGAAGCTTGGAGTAACCAGGCTTCATAGCGAAGACGATATTGCGCAGGATGCGGCGACATGCGTCATCGCTACTGAAGTCATGGAGAACGTGTTGGAGCATGTATGCTCTCGCGCCTTTGAAGAACCGTTAGTGCCTTATACGTAGGATTGTGATGCCACCGTAGAGACGTACCTTTGATCGGCTGAACCTCATTCCAGTCCCCAACATGTGCTTCAAATCCATCTTGCTCACTCCGATCAACAATATGCTTCAACTCCTGCAGCACGAGTCGACCTTTGACATCCTCCCCAAGCGCTTTCCTCAACAGACCCAGATCACCCGCATCGCCGCCTCCAATGTCAACGAGTAGCACCTCCTCGTCAGACACAGGTCCACCTTCCACTAAACGCTCTCTGAACGGGTAGTACCCATCTTCCCAAAAGAAAGGTTTACCAGCGTTGTACATCTGAATCATTCCGCCGAATCGCTCCCCCATCGCTGCGTCTTCGTTGAAATACGTGTAAAGCGATTTGTTGGAAAAGCCATGGGCGTGTTGAAATGGGCCGTTGTTGATATTGGATGGGTTGCAGTGAGAGATTGAGTCAAGGAATGAGGGGACGCGCCAGCCTACGTTGTAGAAGTCGTCGAACCTGTTGTGGGTGTGGTATGAGTATTGAGACGTATGTATGTGCGTGAGAGTATGAGTTTGGGGCTTACATGAAGTGCACAGCATTTTTGAATGACTTTTGTCTCAAAGAAGCTGAGAGGCGAGTGCTTGCGTAGGCATCATGATCGACTTCGCGGATCGTGCCGTTTGCTGCTAGATGGCGTAGGAAGCGTGCTGTACGTTCTTCATTAGTATCACTTCATGAGACAAAGATTTCCAGTCCCTCCAAATAGTTCCGCATGCCAATCTTGAGGGCATTTGTTATAGTTTGCGATAGTGCACACATACCAACCAACCTTGCATCCGCCCCCGCACCCTCAGCAATCCGCTCACACGACACCTCCTTCTCCCCAACATCACCCAACGCTTCGAAAACTCCCCATTGCAAAGCGAGTCGAATAGCGAGATAATGTCCAGGCTGAATGCATTCCGTCCGTGGTTAGCGCTAATCGACCAAATGCAGTAGCCACAACCCCGCAAACCCAGCAAGACCACCACGACCCAGGAGACGTACCTCATTAAACGTCACCCGGAAGACAGCTTCATCCGGTCTTTCCAACTCGTTTCTGAGCGCTTCGGCTAGACCGCTGAGTTGGAGGCGCTCGGTGTTGCTGAGTTGAGCGCGGAGGGTTGGGGCGGCGGCTAGGAGGGTTTTGAGTTGGGAGAGGGCGTTGGACTCCATGATATGCGGATGGTAAAGAAGGAGAGTAAGTTTCGTGAGTAGATTTGACTGACGTTGACGATGATACGACATCTATGATAGATATGCCGGCAGAATGCAAGTAGCCAAGAAGGCGTATCGCGCCTGCCATTCCAGGTCAAGCGCGGGAAGGCAGGAACGGTGGGGTGCATGATTTTGCTCATATGCGCCAGGGGTATACTTGGGAGGCTGACGACGTTTGTATGGTGACCTTGATGAGTTGAAGAGAATGTGATGGTGGGCTCGCTGATCTGGATTGACAATTTCACATGGGCATCGTCTACACCCCGCCCACTAGGCTCGCGATCTTTCCCTTCTTTCTCTCCAACCGTGCCCTGTCCATCTTCCATTGACCCCAGCAGCATGCCAATCCAAAGATTATTGAGCCTCTGGGAGGAGGAAACCGTCCGTAGAGGGCTCGCATCTGGGAGTGACCGAAGAGTCGAGCTAGCATCGTCGGTTACTTCTGAAAGAACTAGGTTGTCAGTGAAACTTTCCGTATCTAGACAAGCTAGTTGTACCTTTTTTGGGGTGATGTCGGACCGTGGACAGGAATGAGAAGCAGTTGTGTAACGTGGGTTGATGAACAGATAAGTCGTAGTTGTCGAAGAGTGAAAGTAACGCCGTTTAATGTCGTTTGTAATGGAGAGAAGCGAAAAATGAATGTTATACACGGCGACATATATATGGTGAAAGAAACGTTTGGCTGTATATACGTGACGTGGTAGCGATAGAACATAGCCGTGGTTGTGGTAAGTCAGACCCACTTCATGTGTGCGGTACCACCTTCACCCAGCTCCTCGAGCTCAAAGACAGCATGCCAGTATGCCATAACCATATACATTAAGAAAAAAGGGTATATACAACCACTTTGCGTCCTCCAAAGCTTCCGAGCTTCTAACAAAGAGTAGCTCAACACTATACAAAAGCTCTCATCTCAATCTCAATCCCCAAGTAACACCAAAACGCCATCCTTTTCCTGAATCTTCCTATCCGTGCCATCTTATCCCTTTCTTCTTCAGCCATTCAATGCATCTCATCCACCTCACTGATAAAACCTCCACTTAACCTCCTTACACGCCCACTCCTTCTTAATCCCATTAATCCTCTCAACCTCCCACCCACTCGTCCACTCCTCATCCCCGACCTTCCCACCCAACCGAATCACCTTGCTGAGATGGCACTCTCCCTCCCCCTTCGCCGTATACCGCCATTGCAGACAGTCTTCGACTTCTGAGCAGACAGCCTGGCAGCGCTCAGAGCTATCTGGTGCATCGGGATGTTTCTCGGCGAGCTTGTCCCAGTTTGGTGGTTCCTTTTTGTCTTCCTTCATATCCTTGCCTTTTTTATCGTCTTTCTTGTTGTCTTTCTTGTCTTCGCGTTTGGAGATGCTGTTCGAGGTGGGGAGGGCGCCGGCTTCTTGGAAGACGCGGGAGTCGGGGGGTGGGGCGGTGTCGAGTTTGAGTTTTGGGGGGTCTTTCTTGTCGTCTTGCTGGGTCTTGTCTTCTTCCTTCGGGGTTTCCTCTTTCTTGGCATTGTCTTGCTCTCCCTTCTCTTTCTCTTTCTTCTCGGCATCCTGCTCCTCCTTCTCCTTCTCCTTCTTCGCAGCGTCGTCTTTGAGCTTTTGCCGACGTCCTTCTGGTGCAACGATCTTCGTGTCTTGACTGAGGTTGTCCCAGCCCACCTTTTGCGTTTCGATGTGCGGTTCCACTGAATCGTGATAGGCGTCGCGGTACAAATATGGCTTCTTCCAGCCATTCGCGGTGGTCCACTTCTTCTCAATATCCCACTGCCTCGTGAGTTGGTCGCCGCCAAGGTGATTCCATGACACGGCAGGAGCACACCAGTGCTTCCTGGTGTAATCAAGTGTACTTGGCTGCTCACTCTGGAGAAGTGGCCACGAAGCGTAGAATTCCACGTGTGCGTCGCCAAGCGCCTTCGCTAGCATCAAGTCGCCGCAGCATTGCTCGCCGTTGTCCGGTTCCCACTTGGTTGCGTAGAGCTCATCGTAAGATTTGGAGTACCGTCGCAGTGCACCCTGAGACATCATGATGCCTGCTCCGCGTTGCGCTACCTGTGTACCTGCGATGTAGTAGGGCGCTCCACTGTAGTACGGTATCCGATAGTCCAGCCTGTTCAGCCATTGTAACAGGTTCGTCCAGCTCAGACTCGTGTCGGCTTCGATGAAGACAAAGAACTTGGCACTGGGGTTCATGTGGTACGCCTTGTACACCATGGGCAGGAACTTCCACTTTTCCAGCTCCTCCAGCTTCTTCATGTCTGGCTTATGCTCCGCATCAGCATGCATGAGCTGGTATTCCTGGAATTCTTGGTGTTTGAACTTGGTCTCGCCGCTTATGGAATCGAGCGCATCGTGTACTTTGTGCCCTTGGAATTCGCCGGCGTGGTCGCTGAAGATGGCAAAGGTGGGAACGCAGGCTAGCAGATTGCTGAGGTGGCTGTTGAGCTTTTCGATTTCGGCTTTCGATGTCTTGAGGACGACCATGACGTCTTTCGCTCCGTCGGCGTCGTTGCAGAACTTCTCGACTGCGTGTGTAGGAATGGCGGCTTCGGCGGGCTTCGTAGTTGCAACGTCCGGCTTAGCCGCAATCGGAGTCTTCGACGCAGGTATCGCCTCGGTGGCTAGTGTTGTAGGCGCTTCCATTGCGCCTGAGCCCGTTATGCTCCCAGACTTATCACCACCCTTCAACTTTTCTTTATCCTCCCATCTTCCGCCATCTTCCTCATACTCCGCGACACCCGTCCCTGTAGGCGCGGGTGGTGTTGTCTTTCCCTTTCCACCTTGCGCTCCCTTATCGTCCCATCTGTGATCATCTGTCTCCTTCGGATGATCGCCATGTGCTATCGGCGTGGATGTCGCGTGCGGAGTCTCGATGACAGGCGGCGGTATTATCGGTTCGGTATGCACATTCTTGTGGTCGTAGTGGTCGATGACGGGTATCGTGGGCTGGGGCGTCTGTTGCGGCAGGCCGAAAGTCCAGAAGAAAGTCAAGAGCGAAAAGGAGACGATGATGATGGCGAGCCGTGAGGGGGTGATGAGCGGCATTGCGGCGATAGGGCTTCAACCGCCAAAGTTGGGATTTGAGGTTTGGTTGAGATTATTTTAGGGCATTGAATTAGACAAAGTCTTTGAGTGAAAATAATCAAGTCATGGTGGTTGCAATCGCCAAAGTCGCGAATGCCCCTCTGAGCGATGATCCCGGGAATGATGGATGGATGAGGCGGTGGCTCTCACCCCTTGGCTGTGGCGCTCGGTCTAGCAGGCGCGCCGGAAGACGCGCTATCACGACGCTTGACCTGCCCAACTCCATTTTTCGGTCTTCGATGCTGACGCAGATGCTTGCTTTTGGAAGAACAACTAGAGACTTGAAATCGTATCTACTACACTACTGTATTATGCAGGGGCTTCTGACAGCTGTCACCACGTGTCGAGGGCGCGCCCGCTGGCGTAGCTCACAATATCACGTGATGCACTTTGATTCCTTTGCATCGACAACACTGCACGCATGCAACGCGATTGCAATGTTTCACTGAGCCGTTACGATAGCTCCTACAGGTTTGCAATCACTCTCCGGCCTGAAACTGGACGCCTTGCGTTCTATTCGGCGTCTCTTTCCCGTATTCAATCTCCGTCCCACCGGAGTTCCTCCGCTGTCCACAACTTCATCACCCAGCATGCCATTACCAAATCGCGCTTCTTACCGTCCTTTTCGATCTCATCTGTCAACTCCAGCGCGAACTCTTTTCTATTCGTGTCAAATTCCGTTCTCACCAACGAAGAATACGCGTTCGCGGCACCCAGCCCCTCCTTGCCAGTCTCTTCCCTCGCCACAACCACCCCCTCAGCATCCTCCCACACCCCCTTCTTAACGCAATACAAAAGATGCTTCTCAGGCTCACACGTACCTCTGTAATCGCACACATGATGCTGAGCTTTGCATTTGGTAACATGCCAGATGCGCGTCCACTGGCCGCCCCAAAGTGACTCCCCAGAAGTCATCTGGATGCTGCCAGGTAGTGTTCCAGCTTTCTTGCCGCGCATCTCGAATTCGTCTATGCTATATAGCGTTTCCTCGCTACTGTAGGGGATCGGTTGGTCGCGTGCCGTGTGTGTGGTTGGTACTGAACACGATCGCGTCTCGCGTGCGTGTACTGCGCGGATACGCAACTTCAATACCGATCCGTCAAGATCGAAGTCTCGATGCAATTGATATCTCGGAACGTTATGCGTCGTGGTGGCGTATATGAAGGAGCCCTCTAGTCTGAAGGTCTGCGCTTCTTCAAGGGGCACAAGGTCGAGTATCGTCGTTCTCGCTTCTCGTTGATCCTGAACTTTCGATCGCGATTCCTCTTTGTATTTTGGAATCGTGTGTGTTTTGGCGAGCGGGCGACGGGCTGTAACGTTGGCGCTTAGCAGCATCGTCTCTGGTGCTGCGGACGGGCTGCTGCTTGGGCGACTTGATGCCGACCACATGCTAGATGGAGAAATGGCTTCGTCGAAGAGCGCCTCATCACCATGCGTAATTGCACCCGTCAGAACGTTGAATGGGTTCGTCTCTTTCGCATACGTCTTGAACGTGAAAGAAGGGTCAACAAGTGGGATTAGGTCGTCTTCAGCAGATGCGGTAAACTCAAATGGGCGGCTGAACATCGTATTGGCTTCTTCAATGAGATTAGATGATGGGTATACTGCTAAGCATAGGACTGAGGGTCTAAATATCTATCCGCAATGTCTCTGAGTGTTCTACGTCGTTGATGTATCAGCCACGATGGGCGTCTAGATTAATCGTTGTCGGCACCTCGCATACACCAGCATGCGCTGTATAAGTCGATCGCGCAAGGAGGAGCTGCAGAGTCATCTAGCAGTATTCAAGCGATTGGACTGGAAAGGCCGTGGTGTGTGGGCGTGGCGGGTTGAGCTGTCAGTAAGCATGTGAATAAGCGCAGATCACAAGTTGACTACGCGCGGCTACTCGCAACGCGCATCACAAAGCACTTCGAAGCGAGACATAAACGCAAGGCGCGTAGCGAATGAATATATTATTGTATACAGCGAGCGAAGGCAGCGTACGTAGCCAAATATCCTCCTAGCCACACGGCTCCAACCTACAATGGCTGCCCATCCTCACCCAGAATCGGAGCAAAGAAGTTGAACTTGCCAAAAGGATCATACTCCTTCTTCAGCTTCCTCAGCTTCTCCAGCCTCCACGGCTCATACCCGTACAACTGCTCCGTTGTCTCGTCACCCCTCGCATAGTTGATGTAAGACTCATACGGCTTGTTCGTCCCGTTAATCATCGTATCGCGAATTTTGCCCGCGTAGTCCCACGCGAGCGCGTCAAGACTAGCGTTCTTGTCATAGGTCATGAACGGAGAGAAGAGGAGCTGACCATCGCGATCGGGGTATGCGGTGCTGTCGCTGGGAATCTCGCCAACGCGGTTGGTGGAGTAGCTTTCGAGGAGGACGGCGGAGTTGCGGAACTCGGCTGGGAAGGTGGTCATGATGTCGATGACTTCGCGGAGGGATGGGGCGTCATATGTGTCTGCTGAGACGGGGACGAGGGAGCGCGTGTAGCCCTTGGTGCAGGAGGGGCCGTCGCTGTCGGCGCCGGTAAATCTACTGACGCCGCCGAGGTCGGTTATGCCTGATTCGGTGTTGATGGGGGACATCGCGTCGAAGGGGTCGGTGTATTGGGCTGGGACGGTGTCGGCACCTTGGTAAATTACCCAGATGATGACGATGGGCTGGTGATGTTAGTAATTGGACGGTGTTGAGGGAATGGATGTAGACTTACGTTCACTGGGTCCACCTCTGGATCGAAAGAGAAGACGATGTAGTGTTCCAAGCTCACCGACCTGTTGGCAGCTGTCATCCAGGTATTTGCGACTGCTACAACGTCTTCCATCTTGTCGTGCGTAAAGAAGTAGCCGCTGACAGCCCATCCATCCACCACTGGCTTCTTGTCATAGATCTTGATCTCAGCCTGAGTCACGAGACCAAAGTTGTGACCAGCGCCACGTATCGCCCAGAACAGGTCTGGGCTGCTCTCGTTGACGGTGATGGCGGTACCGTTGGCTAGGACCATACGCGCGGAGACGAGCTGATCGGATGCTAGGCCGTAACGTCCCTGATTCCAGCCATGACCTCCTCCGAGGATAGGGGAGACGTAGCCGACGCAGGCACAAGCCGTTGTCATTGTTTGCTTGTCATGGAGCCCTAGGAAGTCAATGACGTCGCCATTGAGAATACCGCCCTGAATCAATGCGGTATCGCCATCGTCGACGATGAAGATATCGTTCATACCCCGCATGAAGATTCCGACGGCGTTGGTAATGTTGTTGAGGTACGTCGTCGTCGCGTGAGCGCCCGAGATGGCGTGGAAGGGCTTGTCGTTGGCATTGGCATAGAGGATCTGGCTTGAGGTTAGCCAAAAGAGAAGTTTACCAAGGTAAGTGTCTACTAACAGTCTCCTGAACATCTTCTTCAGTCGCAACCTTTACGATCATATCGTAATGCGGAGTCTGCCCAGCACCCCATCGTACAGTGGCATTGGCAAATTCTTCTGAGCCTGGCAAGTAGACTTCCGCAAGCTGACTCAACGAAGACTTGAAAAGCTTGAAAGATGAATCAGACATATTCAAAGAAGCCTGAGCGGTAGCCACCCAGGCCGCTAGGGCGGTCGCTGTTGAAAGAGTGTTGCGCAACATTGTTGTGATTCGATCCGATGAACAACAGATGAGGTACGGAATTCCATACTGTAGACTTTGGTCTTATACAATTTCGGATAGTGGTTAACTACCGTGAAAATTGCGTGAATTGCGCGCCTCACCAACTTGTCGCCGTTGTTAGTTTAAGGAGCGCCCTTGGTCTTTCCCGCTTCTCCACCAATTCCAACATTGTGGAACAAAGGAAATGTAGTTCACTAGCATCCTTGTTCCCGACACAATGGGTCAGGCGTGAGTCGAATGCAAAGGGTCAGTTCGATAGGGCAATCGTGAAAGCCATCACTCCTTCCGTGCAGGTACCGTGGTGAACTGATTGGTAGCCACGCGTGAAGCTTACTACGAGATCTTCGGAAGATTCATTGAACTGCCAAGTTCGGCCGAAAAACAAATTGATAGAACAGAACGAATATGGAAAAGCGTTGCTAGCGGCGTTGGAGCGGCGTTGGAGCTTGCGGAACGGATGATGATGCGCGCTGAGTCGAGACGCGCGTTAGAAGCGCGTAAACATGTTGGATAAAGACGACGACGTGACTTCAAAGGTTCGAAAATACCTATGAGAGACCGAATCCTGACCTACTCGAATCAAGGATCAAAAGTGGACTTCGTGTATCGATGCGCAACCGATCATACTGGATAAGTTCAGGACGCCGCATCGTAGGTATACTGTCCCGCGGCAAGACGATTGCTGACACGAGCCTTGGAATTCTAGAGGGACATGCCCCTTGATGGGCCTGCGTCGAGTCGCGAATCCGGTGTCGCCGCGGAAAGCAAAGTGTACGGCACAGGTCCAGAACACCTACGTAGAGGGCAAGCTTGTTCGAAGGTGCTGAGAATCGCCCCCAGATACGCGTGCTAGTATGTCATAAATCACGCTTCCAGGGTAGCACTTGAGCGTGCTGTGAGGCTATAAGTCTGTGGACGTCGATGGGTGTGCCTGGAGTGAATGAGATGAGGACGGGTGAATGGGCGCCAGATGCTGCTGCCTCCAGGGCTTCGGCGGGGGTAAATGCGCCGCCCCGCTTTCTAACTGCCACAACAAACAACACCAGCACCAACTATATAGCAGCATCACTCCCGTACCATCTGCGTTTGTTGATCGTAAATTCTGAATCATCGCTCGATCCGCGTTATTCGTAAATGACAAAGCTGCCTTGCACGCCCTCACAATACCGTATTCACTGGCTGCCCGCATAACCAATCCTTAGATGCCTCGCCTATCGTTACGCGCATATAAGATGCGCTTAGCATGGAACAGCAGTGTAGTTCGGGAGCAACTCTGATCCATTGCCAGCATTGATATCTTGCTCAGTAATTGCTGCCAATTTTTAGCGCTTTGCGTGCCTTGCTGCGACAAGCGGAAGGGCGCTTTGCAATTGCCATCTATTGGTAGCTGACATGCACCGCGCTAGTGCCCCTTCCAGCTCGAGGGGCGCCTGCATGGAGGGGCACCACCCGCATAGCCTCATCTCACTGATACTAATATACGCGTCTTTTCTCAATGGCTTCATCATCACTCTATCAATTCAGTCTCTTCCCAGTCCCCCAGTCTCCATCTAATATGACACGAAGACGCGTAACTAGCGACGATACCAGCGATCGCGGTCGCAATGTGCTCGCGCACAACTCGCCTAAAGCGGACGACGTCTTCGATTTTGTTTCCACTAATTCTGGCCTTGCATCCCATCCCTTCCACGACATGGAACTGTTCAGCTTCGAACAGCCCGATCTCGAACGACTTCAACTCGAACGACTCGATTACGATCAGTACGGTTGCCTTATGGACCTTGAGCCATACAATTCATTTACATCTACCGTGCAAGCGGGATCCGAGACTCACAGTCGGTAAGTATCGAATAGACTAACCATTACAACATTAAAGTGAATATACTGACCCAATGGATGGGAGCACGTACTTTTGACTCTTCCCGGCCCACCTTTTACGTAGAGACTTCGGGCCCGGAAACGCTTCTCTCTCTCCTTCATGCCCTCTTTGTCATTTTCCCACGGTATCTATCGGTTAAACACTCCTCACGAATCGGGTCTTATATGATTCCGTTGGTTGTTGTGGTGTTTCATCCATAGAGCCTTCCTAGCATTCATCACAACATCTGTCTTCGGTTTCATTTGCTCTTCCTTCACACGCCAATTCCTTTTCCTTCTCGACTTCTGTGTTCCGTTCATCCTTTGTAATCATTTCGTATGACAGCGTCTTGTATCATTTCGATCTGGGCCTGCAGTGGAAGTCAACAGGTCTTGTGTTACCATAAGCTTCAGCGGATGATACGGTGTTTCATGATCTGATCTCCTCGCCATGGCGAATGTTGGTAATGGTAGCACAAGACCAAACGCAATGCCTAGATCATCATACTGCTCCCATCTAGGTACAACAGATACCACGCCTTCCCTCCCTCCCTCCAGAGCCACCTTCAGGGACATCTCTATGATGACCCGGGCGAGCTTTTGTCCACCATCGGTTCGTGAAATGGAAACATCATATCAAAATCTATGCTGACCCGCGAGCAGGCACATATAATGCTCAAAACATGAACACCACGAGTGATTACGACGGGGGGAGACTGCGTCACGATTCTGCGAACATTTTGTTCGACGGGTCGGTGAACATTGAACCCCTAGAGTCTCACTTCCTCAGCCTGGAAGCCTATGGGGATGATAAAGACGACGTCATGCTCCGCGATTTCCCACGAGACCAGGAAGTTCCTTCCGGACAAGGCTCCCCGTACATGCCTTCTTTCCGAATCGAGATCAAGAAGCTCTACGTCTGCACCCAAGACGACTGCAACAAGAAATATTCGCGCAAGCAAGATCTCCAACGCCACTATCGAGGAGCTCACCAAAGAGATCGGTCGTTCCGATGCCGCGCGCTCCTATGCGAAAGGAACACCCGTGGGTTCCCTAGGAAAGACAAAAGAGATGTGCATGAGAAGAAGATGCACATTGACATTGGAGGTGGTGTTTGGTTGTGAAGGGAGTAATGGCGGAACGCACGCAAGACGCGACAAGAGTAGCCTTTTTGGCGGGGGAGATCATTCCGCTGTCAGAAAACTACATCGTGTACGCGACGACAAGCTCTTGCGTCATGTCGCACAGTCTGGGGCGCCACGTGGGATATACGCACGAGGAGGTTTCGGGTTACGGCGCAGTCTTGCCATGTCTTGTTTACTACGTGGCGTTCATGCTGTCTAAGCGATCCTGCAGAGCTCAAATCGAAAGCATTATCTACTTTTAGCGAGCCAATACATGCTAATCAGCTGGCTAACTTACCTGATTCCTGTCTGCGCGCTTCTCCTTCCGGCCGTGTGATCACCCGTTCGGTCTTCCTGCGTATTACCCATGTCCGACTCCCGGCGCATCGGTGATTCACATGACTCGACCGACCTCTGCCTCCGACTGATACCAGCGCATCATAATTTTAAAGTTGTAGTCTGCCTCGCATTGATTGAGATCAGCTCGCGAACTACACTGATCGTGACTATTGGCAGTAGTCGCGAAATTAGCTTTCGGCAATGCGAACTTCCCCGGCGGTACTGCGGACACACCCTCATGGCCGCAGTCAGGCGGATACGGGCCGCCACGACACCATACTGATTGGGGAAATTCTTACAGCTTTACTTGCCCCGACGGAGTAACCCTTGCTGAAGAGCACATGGTTCAGGGATGCAGGGCAAAACTTTCGTGGCACAGTCCAGGTGTGCTCTGTTTGCGCGTACTCCTTATGCTGACCGCTGTGTTACCTTGCTCTCTTGCTCTGTCAAGTCTCACCTACCTTTCTGCATTCATCCTTCTTGACCACGTCCGCGGAACCGAATTACCAACTCTCGCAAAAAGAAATCATGTCGAGAATTGCTTGTGCCTGGGCGGAGTTAGGCGAGGATGCTAACGATGCCTATCACTGGTACGAAACCACGCATATACCCGACGCCCTGGTGAAGATCAGGTCCACCGCCAGACATGCAGAGCAAGTGGAAGACAGCCCATTCCAGGAAGTACCTGGGATTGATGGCAGGTTCATGACCATCTACGACCTACCAAAACAACCAAGCGCGCAAGACCTGGATGCGCGGATATGCCCTGCGCTGGACAAACTTCCGAATGAGGCGAAGGTAGACACACGGTTCTACACAGAGCATAAGAACTGGTTTGGAGAGGAGTGGCGCGGAGGTATGTCATCCTCAAGATCATGATACAAGGATACACCATGGAAGCTAACACCCTGCGTCAGATCCCCGCGATGTCCAAATGTGGGTCGTAGTCCTTTGGCAACCCGCCCCGGAGGTTCACGACGAATTCGTAAAGTGGTTCGGAGAAGAGTTTACGCCCGGCATGCTCGAGAGTCCTGGACTTCTTCGCACGCGCATCTTCAAGCTCGAGCACGCTTCGCTCATCCAGGACGAGAAGTACAAACAAGTGGATAAGGCGTCAGTGTACCAGTACATGACGTTTTGGGAGTTCGATAGCGAGGAACTGCCATGGGAGATCTTGGTATACCTGGGGTCTTCAGAGAGGTGGAGACATTATGTGGAGGGCGGACTTCTGGTACGTCGCGTGTCACTAGTCAAATGAGAGTGCTGATAGCTAACAAAGTCGTAGTCGTGGCAGGTCGGACAATTTCTGGTAAATAACATCTATCCCGACATCGAGGACGCGGACTCCCCGGCCGTCATGGGGGCGAAGATCATCGTAACCCCGGTCGCACAGGAGACGTGAACGTTGTCGACACCGAAACTGATGCTAAGTAGGAATATCAGGATTTGGACGACGATATCAGCCAACATAGCGGAAGTGATCTGTTGGACGGAGGAAATGAGGCAATACCCGTAATGAACAGCGGATTTGATGATTTGATCGAGGACGTGGATTAATTGGATTGGCTAATATCTTGCCTTCGGTAAACGGCGTTTAATAATACCCCAATTGTTGTTTTCCACTCAGAGTTCCTGTTTCAGACACTTGTATTGACGGCCGGGCTGACCGTCATATGCCATACCACGCTGCTGTATCATTTCCGAATCATGTCGCCTTTCCGGGCGTATATGGTGGGGTTCCTGGGGTGACACTTGATGGGTACCGATCAGACGGTACACCGGCCTGAACATGAACTAGTCCAGGTATACCTGAAGTGACTTGTTGTAGGGATTGTTCTGGAAGAAACCGTGGCATTATGTCCCGCGTGGCGCCGCGTGTTGACAACGCTGTTCTTGAAGGACTGATGAGAGCAGGTGCTCGCGATCTTGTAAGAATCTCATGTTCATCATGCTTGAGTACAGAGTGTCCGAAGTCTAATGCAGATGGGTTTTGAGCCAGACTGTATGCGTCCGTCTTTTGCTGTATTTTGCCTAGTGAAGGATCGCGTGCGAGCTGGGATGCGGACTCATGCACGTCTGGCGCAATATGATCGTCTGCCCGACCCGCTCGCAGCCGTCTCCGCGTTTCGACTTGAGAGCTTGCCCCGAAGACTAAGTCGGAAGACTCCTGTGGCGTCAGCCCGGGTTGCCTGAATGGGCTTCCAGGCGCCTTTGATATCCCGAATGCGTTCTGCTCTCCGTCGAGTGACACATGGTCTTCCAATTTGGATGTATATTTTTCGGGGTTGATGACAAGTTTGATGGTATTGTTCGCTGCGGCTGTTCGAAATCTTCTCGAAGAAAGTATCGGTGCTGACTCCAGGGGTGGTCTATTTGATCGATGCTCTGGGATCGGCAGCGCGCCTGAGCAATAATGGTCTCGACGTCTTCGCACGCGCTCTTCGGCTTGCGAAGTCGGCTCACCAAAGCGGTCTGCTTCTTGTTGTCTGTGGACTTGTGAGCCATCACGGGGATTGACATCGCGTGTTCTGCTGCGTGAGCCATTATGCGACTTGCAGAATATATGCTTCCCATTGTCGCCAAATCTGAGATGTCTAGGCACATTCCACACTTCGTCCGAGCTTGCGCTTAAGAGTCTGGCTCGTGACGGCGCAATTCGATTGCCTTCAGAACGACTACCAGAGCTTTCATCGTGAGCCTTGACAGCCAGCTTCTTAGCCTTCGGTCGCCTCTTCCCCGCGGCATCTGCTATTGGTGGAGATCGATGCGTCTTCTGTCTCGGGCTACGGCCCTTGGTGTAGCGCATAGTGCGTTGAATGCCAGCAAAACTCTGTCGCTCGTCGTCGTCGAGATCGACACCTTCCACATTCGTGTATAGCCTGACTTTGCGTCCGCTGTTGCCTGTACGCTCGCCGCTGACTCGGTAAACGCATGTTCGTCCCTTTCTTCCACTTTGATGTTTCTTGCGCGCGCAGACGTATCGTGGAGCCGAAGTTTCGGCGTGATCGCTTGTCGTGACCTGAGGTGAGAGCAAAGATTTGACCAGCCCTCTTAATCCGCAACTCGGAAGCAACACGATGACCATCGCGATAGGCCGTAGGCTAGAGGTAACGATAGGGTTGATGGCTGGCCGATCGCCGTGAATGTGGTCTCGAATGTGTACACATCGCGTGCCGCAGGTCCCGAATAGGCGGTAGGGTCGCAGTTGCTTCGAAGCTCTCGGGTAGTGGTCGTCGAAAGGCTCAATATGAGCAAGGGTGCTAAGCAGGAGACGCGACTGCCGCTTCCAGCAAGTGAAGTCATATTCGTAGGTTCCTGTATATCGCTGTCATCTTCAGGCGGTTATCTCCTACCCGCCCACGCGTTTCAAGGCTTTCGTGCTGCTTCCATCGCAACGAGGATTTCCGTTCGACTGCTAAGACCGCGTTACAACTGGAGTAGGTACCTAAGCTTCGTAGAAATCAAGGTCCCTGCTGTAAACGAAGCGACTGCGTTGGAAGACGCCATTGCAGGAATTGTTAATGATGATCAAGTGAAGTTCATGCTACACGCAAAGCTGCCAGCGCCTCACCATATCCAGAGTCATAATTCAGACTCCGGAGCGGATTAACGGCAGTTTGGAGAGGTGTAGATAGCATGCTAGTGGAATCTGTGGTGAGGTTGGGGTGAACACGAGGGTGTTCTACGTCATCGAGATCGCGGACCCCTGATGGGCCCCACTCATCGAATGACTAAGTCGGTCTTAGCCTATTCCGGATGGCATGTTCTCCTTCTATGAGAGTAGTGATAGCAAGCGACACTTTTCGTCGCCGGACGTAACTACGACTTCAACCACTCCGAGCAGATCCTTGTTTTGCTTCCATGGATCTTGGCAACCCACTCCCCATCTTTGAGACACCTCAACCTCCTCCAGAGTTCCGTTACCTAGGTAGGAACGCGTGTCGCAATACCTGTGGACCATGTTACACATCGCGCCGACCGTCGTATCACGTCTTAGGCACCATTCAACGCAACTATTCATCGCCGATGTAACGTCAAAGATGGATCCAGCTAAATAGAGGCTGTATTGCTATGTAAGGGCGAAATTCGAGCCGATTGTGACCATCGCCTTCAAGCTCTTCCATTGTAAGCCAATAGGTTTGGTGCGCCTGCTACATCTGTAAGGCGATTTGGCTAAATTTAGGTTTGCGAAGTTAGTGTACGTCTCACGTGCAGTCGGTGCAGAGCCACTTACAGTAGCCAACGACAAAACTCTTGCCCTCGCGGCCGGGCCGATCGATTGCCCTTCGAGACCGCGCAGATAAGACACTATGCCAGCCACAAATGGTGCAGACGCCGAGGTACCACTCGCTGTCATTGTGGCTGTATCTGAGGTGTGCCAGGTAGATATGATATCACCACCTGGAGCCCAGATGTCTACGGCCGATCCGTAATTCGACGTCGAAGAACGAGCATCATTCGATTGAACGCTTCCTACGCATAGAGCATTGGCAGCACGAGCTGGCGAGACATTTGCGGCGGGCTGGTTTTCGTTTCCTGCAGCAACGACAGGCAGTATACCTCGGTTCGCCAATGCGTTCACAGCGTTATCCATGGATGAGGAAGCCGGCCCACCGAGCGATAAGTTCACCACGGCTGAACCCAGACGGCTCTTGGTGACGATATCGTTTGTTGCCCAGTTCAAGCCGGCCAGCACACTGGAGCCAGCTGCGACGTTGTCATCGCCTATTACTTTGACCGCAATGAGGTTTGTCTTTTTGGCGACGCCGTAGGTTTTTGAACCAATTACACCAGCTACATGGGTGCCATGGCCGGTGACATCGGCATTATTGGTGTTGGCTGCGTTGTAGCCCCAGGAAGCACGGCCTTCGAACTCGTCATGGGTCGTTCGGATTCCACTGTCTAGTACATATGAGTAGGTATTCTTGCCAGCTGTGTCATCGTATATATAACTGGTAGCCCCTCTGGTCCTGGAGGATACGCTTGCAAGGCCCCATGGTGCGTTGGTCTCTACTCAGAGTTAGCGACACGCAACTCATATTAGAGAAAAACGAACAGGTCTGCAGAAGACATCATGTTGAAAACATGTAAAACGGAACACCCAACGTCGATGACAGCTTTGAGTGGTTATACGTACGAGTTACGAGAGCCGTAGGATACATTAAGAAGTCTTTCTCGACGAGGAATACGTCATCCATCGCCTCCAATTCGGCAACAACGGCTGGATCGAAGGCCCCGGCATAGCCCTTGAAGTTTCCGAAGTTGTACTCCTGATCGATCCCTGCGTTCAGGTCGACGTCATCTCGTCGTCCGAGATGGCGAGCAACTATACTGCGGACCTTCTCTCGATGAGCGGTAAATGTTGCGACGTCCACGTCCGGCTTGAGCTGTACGATGTATCGGCCCGCAATCGAATCTTCGGTTGAGCGAGTTGGGAGAGGAGTCGCATGAGCGAGAAACGATGTCGCAGCTACAGCAAGAGAAAGAGCACGGATGAAAAACCGCATCTTGAAAGACAGAAAGAGGGGTAGTAATGCCTGGAAGGTGAGATCAATGAAGATAATTTAGGACTTATCGCAACGCTTTCGCATACTTATAGCGACCCAGGATACCAAGCTCGACTTGCTCCATCGCACACCCTCGACCTAGCCTACTACCGGCGGAAGAGTCAAAAGCCCATATACCCCCCAAACATATCCAATAACGACGATGTGAGAAGCAAGATGCCTGGCCCCCAGGCGCTTGCGGATGTCGCCCGGCTGACGTGCGCAGAGACTATCCTCGTATGTACTCCACATAGTCCACTGAGAACTGATCCATCTGCCCGCTCCTGCCTCTTCTTCGCGCGATCCGATAGTTCATGCAGACATCCTGCGATGCAATGCAGGGGCCGAATGCCCTGCGCTGCACGTGCGCGGCGAGGCAGACTGGGCGAGGTTTATCGTTACCGTCTTGGAAGCTTCAAGTCTTTGTTGATTCGGCTGAACAGGCCTCCGATGGCAAATCAAGATAACATCGACCGCAAAAATGTGCATCGTCGGTGACTGTGACACAATGAGAGAGGCTTCGTGATGGTGTTCCGGCCACGTGCCGCCCGCGGTGGGGCAATGTCTCAACTGCGCCGCATTTCACCACCGACTAGACTTGATCTCCGGAACTACTGTGCCTCATACACATTTTGCTGCACGCACTCCGAGACCGGGAAAGCTCAAGTAGACTGGCGATACGACGTGGCGAAATGCTGCCGCCTGCGTTCACCTCTACCCGCCGGGTACCTCACTAATCACGGCTGCTCTTCGGGGAAGAGGTACAACTCATTGCATTATCATATACGCCGGCTATTAAAACGCCTTTACTATCCAGTAAAGTCTCATCCTTCATCCCGGGGCTTGCTCGAACCCGACTCGCGTAGCCACTTCGGCCAAGCAACTCTCTTCCAGCGACCTACTCCTCCGGATCGCGACCTCCACGCTTCTTCATCTCCTCAAGATATTCCTCCTCGGTCTCGAGATCAAATGGCAAAGGCCTGGTGATGGGATGAATCGAAGCACCGTGGTCTTCGAGTTGCTTGAGACGCTTCATCGTGGCGGGTTTGGTGCGATTGACGCTGTAAAGCTTGACGCGGCTACAGTAACGTTAGCCTTCTGCTGTCTAGCATGCAATATCACCCAGACGAGAAATACTTACTGGCATGATGATGTCACGTGGAGATCCCAGTTCCATGCACTTCGCACGAAGGTGGGTTGCGTCTGCGAACAAAGTCAGCACATGCCGTCTGTTAGTTACAGCGAGACTTTGCCACGCCACATCGAGACAACCACGATGTAAGATGTGCGGGACCGTCGCAACGGGAGTCAAAGTTTGCTTACATTCAAAGCGTCATCCCAGCAACGCACGCAGAATTCACTGAGCAACGTTAGCATCTGTCGGAGAACTACCGACGACAATAGACTTACAGCCATCCCTCAGCATCGACTGGAATGTCGACCCACCACGTGCGCCAGGCATGGTAGTACTTCTTACTCAAGTTCTCGTATGGCACTTCATACCAAACACCGCCACCATCGTTGCTGACTTCGACTCGTTCCGGCCAGCCACTTCCACTATATGCCCAGCCAGTCATGCGGATCTTCCCGTCGTGTACAATGACGTCTTTGTCGACAGGCGTCATGATAGCACTAGCAACAGGCATCGTCTGGATACTGAAACCGTTGCTGTATGTGACGTTTTGCTTGCCGTTCTGCGGAGTATAGTAGAGATACTCCTTCATTTGAACGGGAGCCAGAGACGGCTGGTCGATGACGTTGATGCGAGTGAGCCATTTGCAGCTTCTGGCGCCGATGTAGCCCATCACGACAGTACGGAGCGGGAAGCCATGGATGGCTGGTAGTGGCTCTCCGTTCATCTCCCACGCCAGCATGACCTCGTTGATCTTCACCTTGCGAGTCGGTACTGATACAGCGTAGTTGTATACGTGACCCTTTTTGAAGTAGGTGTCGGCGCCAAAGAACTCGACGTGCTTTCCTTCCGGCTTCAGTCCGCAGTACTTGAGCACCTTCTTGAGACTGACGCCCACGTAACGGGCCGTACCGATGGCGCCTTCTCCCCACGGCGCATTGATGAGTTCATCTCCGTCTCCAGGGTAATCGTGGATCTGCTCGATACGGCGCGTACCACTACACTGAAGAGTAACGCAGGTCTCCATGCGTGGGAAGATGCTCTCGTCTTGTAGTTCCTTCAACGTGATCTTCTTTGGCTTGTCGACGAGACCTTCGACTTCGAAGAAGTATTTCTCCGGGTCGATCTCAGGTATGCCACCGTGGTTTCTCACAAAGTGGTCTTTGTTGTTAGTTATCTCGGTTTCGACAAGGCGCTTGCGCTCCGGCTCTCCGTTGTAAGGAAATTGCAGTACATGGACCATGTCCTCGCTCTTCTCTTTCTTGACGTGTTCCCAAGAGTCGGCCGGCATATCCTTCAGCGTCTTGCCCATCGCGTAGTGGTAGTGTTTCCATCGCACACCCTCAAGCACCGGGTTGGTATCGGGGAGCGGTTTCAGCTGGAATTCGGGAGGTACGGGGAAGTCATATTTCGCCAGGATTTTCGCCGCCTGCTTCTTCTTTTCTGGGTATCGCTCCCACTCGATGTATCCTTTCCACCCTTCTCGCTCTTCTGGGAAATTCGGCTCTTCGGCTGTCAAGAGCTCGAAAGGCTTTGCGTTGGGTTCAGCAGGCGCCATGGTCGGAGTGTGGAGTTGGGGAAGTTTGATCTAGCATGAGGCTCGGGATGCATCCGCC
This sequence comes from Alternaria viburni, assembly GCF_023758015.1. Lineage (NCBI taxonomy): Eukaryota > Fungi > Ascomycota > Dothideomycetes > Pleosporales > Pleosporaceae > Alternaria > Alternaria viburni. Next base: position 188,524 of record NW_026055808.1, read on the forward strand.
TACAAATGCGCGCGACTGTCGCATTGTGGAGTGGACGCGCCAGCCCATGTGCGTTATGTCATGACCTCAAGGTGACTGATACTTAATCATGGGCTATACTGATCTGCCATAACGTGTACTGCAGGCAACCCCTGTACATCATCGTGCCAGCACGTGGTCTACCTGGATCCACGAATCAAAATGCCGCAAGCTCCGCAAAAACGTTAGGAAGAGATACACCACTGCGTCATCATGATGAACGTTGAAGAGCTGCCACACATCCTGGGATGGTACCACGCGTCTAGAACCAATAATCATTAAGTCCGAGATCCGAGCATGGGCAGGGGAAATGCCGGAGAAAAGATGGAAACGGTGCGACCCGCATGCGATTGATGAGTAAGAATGCTAAAGTCTTGAGAATGCTTCTTATTAGTAGTCATTGCTTACAGACATGCTTGGCGTAGTACTCGTGAACCAGACCAGTTTCAGTCGGTGATGCGGAGGTGATGACATGCAGGCCGCATACGATAAGTTCGAAGAGGCTCGCTTGTATCGCCGACAATTTTCGGGAGGGCCAGCGCGAATTTTCATCCCAGGGGTCAGGCATACTGCAGACAAAACCGGAAAGCAGCGCGATGATATCGTTGTTGCAGAGCAAGGGATGCCCAGAGTTGGCATGCACGCATGGGAATGCGCGGCAGTTGCTTCACAGGTTCTGCACGTGTCGCCTCGGCAAGTTGCATGGCGCACTAACCCGAAATGGCTTGGCCCACTTCCGCCCGCCGTCATCTCACCGCAGAACACCACGATCTCAGCATCTAAACATCCGTCAGTCTCCGCACATCTGTATTCGAAAAAGCTGAGCAACAAGGGAGCCGCGACAACATCTTTCGAAATCTCAATGTAGATCACCAAAATATCATTCACCTTTCGCAATGGCAGGTGCGGTGCTAGTAGCGCACTGGAGTGTACCCCTATAAAATTGCTGCTACCTCAGCTGTAGGCATTGGGCCGCCTCATTCCAACCAAGGATAGGATTCAGATCCGTACATCTACGTCAATGCGTCCCACAGATAGGTCGAAGCCAAGCACTTCTGGGGTGGAGGAGCCGGATCATCTGCTACTCGTTCTCACGCGCTCCATGTCCTTATTATCTGATCGAAGAAGGCTCATCGAATAGCATCGCAGTTCACGTCCCTTCCGAGGGAGGATCATGACACGGCCAACATCGCACAGGTCCGATTCGATATGCCATCGGAAGATGAGGACTTTCCCCGCGTGGCGGCGCCATCAAGGGCCGCCCTTACAAACACGGCCCGCGTCTTTCGGTTCCAGATTTCGATCTCGTTGACTGGCCGAAATGCGACCTCTGAGGAAGCGTGCGGTATGAAGTCGCATCACACACACTCAATTCGATCTGAAATGAACACTATAGCCCGGGCCATGGGCTCGAACTGCTGGAATGTGTTCAGTCCCAACTGTACGAGCAAAAGCTATGAAACACGAGATCAAGGGATCGCCCAATATAGTGAAGGAGCCGTATCAGCTAGACTCTAGATGGAGTGACATATCTCGCATCTGGCGAACGGAAGGACCATGTATGCACATCTCCGTGAGGACATCTGGACGATCTGGCCAATCGCAATTTTTGATCTGGACTTCTACGCCGCATGAATGCAGATATGGTTCATACTGGGTAAAAAGACGGCGACATATGGCTTGGAGGATGGCAAGCGCGGGTTACGTGTCTGCCCAGAGAGACTATGGGAGGCACACCATCATCAATGGGGGAAGCCCAGTTCACCCGGCAATAGACTGCTACATCTCGGCTTGCTCAACACGTCTTAAATGGTCATATTCATCGGCCACCATCAACCCTAGTCTTCGCCCCCGCATCTTCGCCTCTCACTTTCACGTTTTGTTGTCTATACCTTTAGAGCAACAATGGTCAATATGGTAGCAAATGCCCAGAGCGCGCTGTTGCAGAAAGCAAGAGACTCCGCCTCTTTCGACACGTTCCAGCTTACATGCATACTCTGGGGAAGGTAGGAACAATTTGTGAGCCTATGTAACATCCTCTCTAACTCATCTGCAGTGAGACAGTTGTCAAGGAGCGAAGGGCCGCCTTCAAGCGAGTGGAGAAAGCAATTGGTACCGACGACAATGCAAAGCTCCCTCGATGCTACGCGCAGACCTCACGCGAGGATCTATTCGAGCAAGGTCTTGAGATGGGAAAAGCTTGCCTCCATGATATGCTCGAGCATGACCATGAGCACTTTGTGTGGATTACGCCGCGATACAACCTCATGAACGCCAGGTATGTTGAGATAGTCAGGAGAACTCTCCACGACTGATGAGCTAACTTCTCATAGCCCCTTCGGCCACAAAGCCATCCTCTTCGAGCCCGGGATGGAGCACAACGGTACTGAGGAACAAAAGGCAAAGTGGCTTCCGCTTGCTCGATCCGGTAAAATACTTGGTACATACGCACAAACCGAGCTTGGTCATGGTTCATTCGTACGAGGTATCGAAACGACCGCCACCTTCGACCCCAATCGCGATGAGTTCGTCGTTCACTCGCCAACAATCTCATCGACAAAGTTTTGGCCTGCGGGGCTAGGCTTCTCGACCACACACGGCACAGTCATGGCGAGACTCATCGTTGGCGACCAGGACCATGGCCCACATATATTTCTTGTACAACTTCGATCAGTCGAGGACGGCACCCCAATGCCAGGTGTGAAAATGGGCGATGTTGGCTTGAAGCTTGGGTAAGTAACGAGATCGCAGAAGACGTCAGGAGTTCAGCATCTCACCAAGACTTAGCTATAACGAAGCTGACAATGGCTTCGCCTCCTTCGACAACGTTCGCATCTCTCGATCGCAGATGCTCATGGCTCACAGCCAGCTCACATCCGATGGCATATTCACCAAGGATCCCCTCCGCGCTAAGCTCTCGTACTCCGTCATGCTGCTCGTCCGTGGCAGGATGCCCAGCGTCTTTACGGTTCAGCTAGCCCAAGCTTTGACGATTGCGACACGATACTCCGTTGTACGACAACAAGGCCTCGGGCCTGCTGATGCATTCGCGACCGAAGGAAGCATCTTGCACTACAAGCATCAGCACTTCCGTCTTTTGAGCTTGATCGCCAAGACGTATGCCATGTTCTTCGGCTCTCGGGCATGCGACGAACAGTATAACAAACTGCGGGAAATGCAGAGCAAGAATGATCACTCGCTTCTGCCGGCTGTTCACGCATTGACTGCTGGGATGAAGGCGTATGTCACTTCTGAGGCTGCTGATGGTGCCGAAGACGCGCGCAAACTATGTGGCGGTCATGGTTATATGTCTATCTCAGGCCTGCCAGACATCGTCGGTGCCTTGGTCGGTGGAGCAACCTTCGAGGGCGAGAACTACGTTCTGTGGCAACAACTTGGACGACATCTCCTCAAGCAACTTGACCGCCTACAAGATGGCGAGCCGATTGAGCCCCATGTGCAATACCTGACCGATGTTGAAGACCCCAACCTTCCATGCTGCGCATCCGCGACGCAGTTTCTCGACCCTAAAGTACAACTCGGCATCTATCGCGACCGCGCACACCGCATGGTCGTGAAGGCGCATTCGGCCATTCGCGCATCAAGCAAGTTGCCAGCAGATGCGTGGAACGAGCACATGATGCTGCTTATCTCCGCCTCGCGGGCCCATATCGAGTACTTCATCCTGAAGTCATTCACCGACTTCATCTCGAGCCTGTCTGATTCTACGTGCAACTACCTACGCATTGTCTTGAACCGTATGCGCGCCCTTTACGCCCTGTCCACTATCATAAACCCGCGTACCGTCGACGCAGTCTCATTCATCGAAACAGCAGACGAGCGTTCTCCATACTTCACTTCGGGACAGCTCGACACTATCCGGCATCTTGTCAACGGCTTGCTCGATCAGCTACTGCCCGAGGCCGTTGCCCTGACGGACGCGTGGGACTTCTCCGATGCCAGTCTCTGTAGCGCGCTGGGTATGTACGACGGCAATGTATACGAGAACATCATGCGTTGGGTAGAGCAGTTGCCTATCAATCAGAAGGCGTGGCAGAATGCTGGGGTACAGCAGGGGTGGAAGAAGTGGGTTGATCCGATCCTGAAAAGGGAGGCGAAGTTGTAGAATGATGGAGCCTGGATGTGGATTTTACATCGTCGCGATAGTATGAGTGTGACGAGGATAGCAGTGTTGGATGCTTTGGATTGGATTGTTTTGTATTTGCAAGACAGCTACTGCAATACCTTTGTGTGCTCCTATATAGTACAATGCAGTAACCCTAGAGTGCTTGGCACCAATGTAGACTGGTAGACCTCCACTCATATGTGACGCAATCTCATTGCTCTTCAGCACAAGCTGCTAGCTAGGATTGTGTACCGATGCTTCTGTTCAGTTGATCGCTCCGGAGGTCATTCAAATGTCTGTCGGAGAGCATTTGGTTCAACTGACTGATCCAACTCGGCGCATTCAGTGTTTCAACCTTGACCTCGAACACATCATAGCCCTTCACGTTGACCACAACTGTTTTTCCCTCTCTGACAAGTTCCTCCAGGACAGGGAAGATCGGCCGAAGCTTCCTCACAAAAGCTATTATCTGTTGCTCTCTCAGCGTCGACCAGGGCTTGTGTTCACATTGGAGATATAGAACGACGCGCGCATTTGCTCCTAGTGACAGAAGTTTCCGGAGATTGGCGTTTAGGTGGCCAATGATCTCGTCGACGCCGTGGATATAATCGAAACCGACATAGATGTTCTTGACATGTTGGTACACATCAATGTCCAAGCCCCGACTGTCATTGCGGAGGAAGTTCAAGGCTTCTGAGGCTCGTTCGGGGATGTCAGAGGCGCAGACTACGAAAGTCGATACCTCGTACCACATCTCGCCGATCTCTTTCATGGTATCAAGCGGAACGTATCCACTCGTGAAGAGATGATCGCAACTGATCTTCCGTAGGGGACAAAGCCAGTAAAGTTCATTTTTTTTGCGCTCGACGGTGTAAGTCTCTCGTGAGAGTAGATGGGCGTACACCATATCGCGGAGTTCCCGTGGTAGTTTGCTCTGCATCATCTTGGACAGTGTCATGCATTCTTGCTTTGCGTGGGTCGCTATGTACGTGTTGAGTTCGTCGTCGAGCTTCTTTGCTGCTTGACCGATGCGCCTTGATTCGGGGTCTTCGCTGGGGCGATCGCGGCGCCAGAGTGTGTATAGATGATACCTCTCTTTCATCGAGAGGCCCTGATTGGATGGGTACAGATGGGTTTTGGAAGTCGCTCGTTGCTCGTCTGCTTCGCGGCGTTGGAGTAGAGTGGAAACGTGGCGCGTCAGTGCCACTTTTCGCAAAGAGCTATTCAATCAATCAGTAGGATGCCTGGCAGCCGCGATCATGTTTACTTACCGGTGGACGAAATCCCTATCCATGGTCGAGCTTGACGGGCTGCGCCGCAAAGGTTCCAAAGGTGTCGCAATGTGGGTAGAGTCTCGGCACAACTGAGAAAATTAAGAGCGTGACACTAGCTCCCGTTTGTTATTCTTTCAATCTCTCCAGGCAGCAGCACTGGCACGTGATCGACCGGGTAGGCGCACTGCCCAGGTGAAGACTGACCACAACAAGCTAGCACCTCCGCTTGAACTACTCAGACCTTCAACCCACATACTCGCCGTGATTAATCTCCCTCATAGACCCTCTTCATGCCGATGAGCCTTGCATGTATCTCCTTCCAGCGCCACCGATCCAGTGCTTCGTCTCCCGAGTTTGGAACGAGGATGTGCCTAGTTCTAGTCGTCAACGCGATGAGGAAGCTCACCAATTTGCACTTGGGAGCAGGACATGAGCACTGCACGCCATGGCCTTTTTGTTGCTTGGAGACTACCGCGCCTTAAAATTCGTCAGATGTTTCTTCTACACTACACCTGAGAGCTACTCGTTGTCTTTTAACGGGCGTGTTGTCATACCATGTTACCCTTATGTGCAGCAACTGTCGTCTTTGCTCTCCAGTCACCAATGGACAACGATGATGTATGCGGCTAATGACAATGAGATGTGAGCAGCAGGTAACATGATGAGAGTAAATTGACCATAAACGCCGTCTCCTAGCCCGTACGCGGGCGGTGGGTATCTATGCAGGCCGTTGATACACAGAGTAAAATACATTTGAAACCACAAAAACGCCGCTTGCCCCCTCATTTCTTGCCCATTACAACCACAATACGCCACGAATGTCAGCGCTCGAGGACTGGTAAGGGAACAGTTCCGCGACATTCTCTGGAGCATGTTTCCCATCCAGGCAATCCTCCACTACTCGCACAATGCCTTCGAAATCAGACAAGACGCGTTTCGCATACGGCTGACTATAGGCCAAGTCATGTAGCATGCCCTTAGCGCGGTGGAAGGCCTCGATGTGGGCCTCGGTGTGGGGATGCGTCCTTCCAGCAGAGTCGCGGACGAGAAGAGAGCAAAATACCAGAAGTGCACTCGACAGGGCCGACGTCATGCGATGCCGGAGGCTGAATGGCTGACGAACCTTCCGTGTCCAGAAGGTCATTCTGGTGAGGGTGTCGCAGGCAAGTTGGCTGAGGTGTTCAGCGTGATTGTCGTCGTATTGCAGGGACGTTATGACGGAACGTAGCCCCCAAAGAACGAAGTCTGTCTTCTTCTGTTTGATGAACATCGTCAGTGGTACATCCCCATCACCATCCCGCTGAGCGTATGATGGCATCCCCAGTACTGGTAAGTCGTGATCGAGGTAGTGGGAGATCTGCCGATCAATGATATCCTGGGTTGTGCTATCCAGACTGCGACCGTCGACAGCATTGCTGGCATAACGCGCCCAGAGTATGATGTAGTGAATGTAGTGATCGACGAAAGGCCTAGGGTCATCACCATCATTAGGTTTGTAGAGGTTTGCCTATAGAACGTGAGCGTGAGGTAGCAGGAGGAGGAGGACACGTTGATCTAGGAAGAAACTGAACACCCTGGAGGCGACATCGACGTCAAGACACCCACTTTGCATGTTCATCTTGATGTAGTCTCCAGATCTGTTCAGCGGGAGGAAGGATAGGAGTCGTGGACTTTACTTACCCTTTGTGAGAGGTCTACAGGTGCTTCGACTTGAATGTCGGTTTCGTGGATCCTGTATGGTCTTCCACACGTCAATGAGATAAATCGGTCTTGGACGAATATATTCCAGAAGGTGCAGATGCGCTCATATGCTTGAACCGTCGTGATGTTTGTCCACGTGGATTGCTGATGTAAGGAGGACTGGAAAGCGAGTGTTGCAGCGGCGCCGATGGTGTTGTAAGCTGGACCGGGCATGTCTGCGTATTGGTAGTAGAGGGCCTACAACTATCAGTCTATGCGCATCAAGTTCGGAGCTTTTAGGCACGTACCTGGAATAGAACGCACTGTATCAGCGTCAGATCGCCGCTTCCGCTTAGTAGCGACCTCTTGTCGACGAGCTCGTCAGCCATTTCAAGCCAGCGCCAGCCCTTAGGCTTGCCAGTGTCGATGGGTGCGACATTGAGGAGTACGTCGCAGCATGCGAAGATGGTGTAGTTCAGCGCGAGGAACTCACGATCTTCTGATGGTATGGTCGTGCTTGCTAGCATGTGTTGGCTGCGGCTGCGGAACTCGGGTTCATCTATGCACGGATGAGACAGGTGAATGTCGGTGAAGAAGGAGGCTAGGTACTGTTGGTAATCGGCGGGACTAGGAAAGGATAGCTTCCTATTGCCGAATTGTACGAGATGCGATGGGTCGCCGTTGATAGGGGAGCCAGCACTTGGGACGACGGGGTTGGCTGGCTCTAGGGAGTTCTCTGAAAAGAGCGACGGCTGTCCCATGAAGGCGAGAGCTGGGTTGATGGGATCCAGCGGCGGGACAGACAGTGCGGTGTCACCCCTGAAGGCATCGCTGCCGTTCTCGTCACGCTCCACACTGCCCATTGGCGTCATGGTCAGGCCTCGGTCGCGCATGAGAGCTTCCATCATGGTCTCAATTCGGGCCATGCGCGCTTCCATGGTCATGCCGCGTGTGCTGGCATCGCTCGCCCTCCGCTCGGTGCCGTTTTCCGACGGCATTAAGCTCCTTCGTGGTACGTTATGACCGTTGCCGTTGCCGCTGGTATTTGAGGCGTTTGTGTGGAGGGCAGGCGTGGGTCGACTGAGGTTCTGCAGGGCTTCGGCGGCCGTCTGGTCTTCAGAGAAGAAGCATCGCTTGCCGTTGTCCATGCACCGTTGGCATGGGTTTTCGCCGGAACACTGTTGACGTCAGTTGTTGACTCTTACGGTTGTTGCTAAGGGAGTTCGTAGATGCGGAAGCGACGCTGTCGCATGAGGAAGTCGCGATGCTGTCGCGAGAGAAGTGGCCGAGGCAGCTAATGTACAAAAGAGCGTACATACCTTGAGCTTAGATCGCCTGCATGATACACCTGCACAATCTGTCAGCCGGCTGATGGCATAACCTCGTCGTCCTGTCGCGCGAGCTGCGTCGAACCACTACGGAACCATCGGAATGCCGCATAGGAAGCTCGAGATGCGCCGAACCAGAGCGAGTGTCGCGACTTACATGCTTTGGGCGCGTACTTTTGCCGGACCTTTTTGCGCTTGGGCGACGACGACCTCCGTTCGACGTCCATGTGCTCCATAGGCGAAGGATGGCTGTTCATGGCGCGATGGAGTTGTTGGAAGAAGGATGGCGCTCCCTCAAGCTACTTCGGAACGCGACCGGGATCCGGGCCTTTAGCGCGTCTCCAGCTTCCGTCTCGGTGCAGCCAACCGCATCGTTTTCATTTCTCCATCCATCACAGACGTCGTTAAAGAGATTTGTATCGAGGCAACAAGTTTCCAGCTACACGAAGTAGTACCGCTTGATTGCAAGTTTCGCGGAATGCGATATCGAAGCGAAAGGTCCGGTAGGGACACGCCCAGCTTCTGACATGTGATCGCACCATCCTGAGGCCCGTTTCTATTGCGCATGTCTACCTCCATGCTCACAAAACCCATCAACATTGGTCCTAGTCCACTTTCTTCCAGTCAAATATCTCGGCACCCAGACTACCTTCAATACCAGCTCGCGAGTGAGGAATTATCTGAACTTTAGTGAAATCGACTATTATTGCTATAGAATCTGGAACGGTAGCAAGCTGAGACGTCCTCACAAGTGAAAGTGGCGTCGTCCCCTGCTTCGCTTGTAGCCGTAATGGACGTATGGGTTGTCAACCTCTGGACCGCGGTAGGTCTCGAGAGATTAAGGAAACAATGTGATCGAGAAAGAGAACTATCAAAAAAACAAGAAAGGCAAAACTGGCTCGCGCGCTGGAAATGTATGACTGGATATCTCCGATACCCGCGTGAGAGAGAGGTCGATGTGGTAGTCGTGGCTTCGTAAGCCGTAACGTCGTGAAGTCATGAGGAAGAGCACTTCTGGCCCTTATCGTCATCGTTCCGAATATCTCATGATAGCGAAAGAGATCAGAGTCAAGCTCAGGAATGGCGTCCAGCGAAGAGACTATTTTCTTCATCTCTCGCTCCCACCACCCAAACCTGATGAGATCCTTGTGCTCCTTGACGGTTGAGCGGGTGGTCTCCATCTTGCGGTCTTGAGCCTCAATGGCCTCTCTCCCAGTCCCCACTCACCCATGCACCGCCCAAATCTTCAACGCCAGCCCACAAAGCTTCCTCAGCGCCTTCGTCTCCTTAACCTCCTTATACCTCTTCGCCAGCCCATCAATCCTCCTCACACACTCCTCAATCTGCGCGCGATAATACGACGCATCCATCGTACCCAGCACCTTATCCTCACCGTTCGCAGCATCAACAAGGCCCTTGATGCACTCGGTGACGGCGCGGCGGTGACTGTTCTTGGGCTCCGCGTGCCGGAACATGTCGTCCATTTCTGCTTGGAGGACCATGTTGTCGGTGCTGATGTACTGGAGGACCGAGGTGCGGGCGGCGCTGTCGCCGGGCTCGATGGTTATGGATGGGATTTGGGGGTTGGCGGCTTTGGAGGCGGCGTTCGAGGCGGTTGCGGCGTAGAGCTTGGATAGACCGCTTCCCGGTGGTGCGGAGGTGGCGGCGTTGGCGAGCGTGGATTGGGGGGCGTCGGGGTCGAGGCCGGAGGTGGAGGCGCGGCCACGGAAGGACCAGCCTCCTGCGGGTGGTGGGACTGCGCCAGGGAGGGAAGAGGCGGTCTGAGATGTAGTGTTCGCCATCGTGTTGGCGTTTGTAGAGCTGGAGCTCTGATAGAGGTCGCTAAACGGCTGCTGCTTGGGCGCAAGAGGGTCGACAAATACCGTTGGGTTGTTAAGACGTCGAAGGATCTCCTCAATACACTGAGCCATGCGCATAGTCTGTAAATCCAGGTTGTTGGACCTGCCCAGCAAGAAGTCGTAGAGTGCCTGTAGACGAGCCATGGGCCAGGCTTCCTTGAGCTTCTGGGCGCCATCCGGATCCAGGGGGATATCAGCGTCAAACTCTTCAAGCACACGCTTGACGGGTTCAAAGACTTGGTGGGTCAGGACTTGCACGACCCTGGCCACCTCCCACTGTTCTCCCGTCTGGAGCAGATGTTCCAGCCGGTCGATGCCTTCGAGCATGTGGCCGGTATGCCATGCTAGCACGTTGATACGGCCCTTGTAGACGTCCTTGTAGTGGCCAAGGAGAATCTGTGTCTTGAGTCGAGTGACCTCTTCTTCGCGAGCCAGGCGGATCTGCTCGTCGTACTGGCGCTGTATGTCCACCTTGTGAGCTTCGAATTGGGTGAGAAGGCTGATCGTGGCCACGCGCTGGTTGTGCTCGGCAATCACAGGTTCCATTGGGTTGTGACCGGAAGGTAGGATGGGCGCTTTCATCTTTTCCTCACCGAGGACGTTGGTAAGCTTCTCACGCACATATGCCCTTCGCTCCTCGGAGGTCTGGTTCTCGTAGAACTCGGCGGGGTGTTGTAAGTTGCTGAAAGCTTTTGGCGGCGGGAGTGCTGGCTGCGACGTCCACCGGGGACGCTTATCCTTGATACCGGTTGTGCGCTCCATTGAGGTTCGCTTGTACGGAACATGACGCTTTTGTTGTTGACGTCGCTTGCGCTCCGCTGACTCCCTTCGCTCGTTCTCTCGGAGACGCATTTCGCGCTCGCGGAACTCTTCTTCGGACTTCCGCTTCATGGCCATGTCGTACCATTTAGAGTTCAGCTCTCGGGGATGGGGTTCTCGCTTGGGTTTCGCAATGCGGCCTGTGGCGACGGTGTGGTAGATCTGCTGCTTCTTCGGGGTGTCAGCCGGATGGCGTTTAGTCTGAACAGCAAGTCTTCTAACCTTGACCCGCGGCCGGAGTTCTGTACGCGTGGAGCCGTCGCGGACATTGTTGAGTCCTTCTGCAACGATATAGGGGGTTGACCTCAGGAACGGAAGCTATGTCCATGGTCAGTCGTAGTCTGGACGCCGTCTGATGGGATATACAAACCTTGAATACGCGAGCATGGGTTTCGAGCTTGAGGTATACCTCCTGGTATTGGATCTGCGCCTTCTCTCTAATGACGCCTGCAAGGTAGCTTGCGCCGTTCCGGATGGTCTCACGGATGGAAGCCATGGCGGCGAAGTTGGTGGGGGTAGATGAGCTGAGTGAAGTGTAGGTGGAAATGATTGAAGAAAAGCTGTGGAGCTGTTGGGGGACTGCTAGGCTGTCTGGATCGTGGAAATGTCGATCAAGATGGGAAGTCAATGACAGCAGGGGCAGTTCGTACTGTAGAGAGTTGATATGGAAAGATAGAAACGTTGGCTGGAGGAGTGGGAGGCAGCCAGGTCGGTGTACGCTAATGAAATCGCGCTTAACCGATGTAGAGTTCTTGGCGTCGTTGACGGAAGTGAATACTAGTGAATGGGGGAGTTATGACGAAATGATCCGTAGATACAGCCGTGGAACGCCAGTCACCGCGGCGAGAAGAGCCATTCACGTCAGGCAGGCAGGAAAAATGGAGCAGGAGAGGGTTAAGAAGGCTGGGAACTTGGTCTTGTGATGCGTAATTGACCTTCTTGTGCGCGAGCATTCACTGTGGCGGGACTGGCACCTTGTGACAGTCCTATCAGCAAAGCAACAACCGGGCGGGCTACAATGCTCCACCATCGTGAATTCGGAGTGAGTAGAAGTGTTGGTAGACAGTGCATGCTGAGATAGTGTCCAAGACAGTGTGGACTGACATGGAGGTTGTCTCCACAAGGGCATTTCACACCACACTCATGGAGGTGCAGTGATATGTCGACCCTGAGACGCCTGAATCCAACATACTACGCACCCTTCGGTAGCAAGTAGAAAAGGAAATAAGAGTATGCGGAGTGAGGCTCATGTGAAAATGAAGCAAAAGTCAATGTGCGAAGATGGGATGGTGAAGGGGAGGAAGAGGGGTGTGGGCACTTGTGTAAGGAGTGAAAGACATTAAGAATTTTGGGTTGAGTTGAGGGTAGTTGTAAAAAAGGATAGAGCTGAGGTTTTCCATACGGCAGGCGTCGAGGCAAGGACGTCGGGGACTGCACTTGCCGTCTGTGTCGAAGCAGAAGCCGCCATTGACTCTCCGCCACGTTTCTACACTGCGTAGTGCCCTCAGCCCCCCATCTTAATGCATCAAAACTTAGCTGCCTCGAAAGAAGAGGTGAACGGAATGTGTATATCAACACCCGTAAGACGGAGGCAGAGGGAAGAGTGATTCCAGACGACGCCCCCTTGCCCACCTGCCGCGCGTCTTCAAGTCCACGGATACGGAAGCAGCGGCACTCGAACTGTTCGAGACGCCCAGGGGTCTCTAAAACAACACACTGAGGTGAAGATGCAGCCATGAAGGATGCAGAAGAAGCCAGACCAATGCAAGTGGGGACCCCAAAATGAAAATAGTGCCCACGACTCAGGCACCAGAAGTCTCGAACGAATCCTACTCCATGGGCCGTCAGGCGTCCGGCGTTTGCATCGTATCGCGGTACGGATCGATCGCACGTCCAGTCCTTCGAACTCGGTGTTGCACGTCAAGTGTGGCGTTCACTGAAGATACCTTGGAAGTCAGTCATTTGAGGCTGACGGGACAGCGCTGTTTACATACATCGCGACGCGCTTTGAATAGTAATCCAGCACAACACCCACAGAACCCCCCGATAACGAACCCCCCTTTTGACGCCTCGATGACGGGACGCGCAAGCCCCAAGGATTTGGGCGAGATTTGTTCCTGCAGACAGGCGGCTTGATGTGGCTTCTGTGGCACAGGGCGGCTTGGCCGGATGCCGAAATCCGAGTTGGCGCGTGGGGTCTTGCCGCTTGCGGCTAGCCGACGGGGCGGAATCGACGTTTTCTGTCGAAACGCAGCCTTTCTGTCGAATAGCATTGATAGCCCCAAGGCAAACATGCCAAAGCAGGCTGTAGCCCATGCATGCCATCTGTGGGGGCCGTGCCCTCACATCATGGGCGCCGATCGCCTGGGACTTCTTGATCCTCGTAGTATCAGGTTTCTCAGGGCTGCCCCAGGTGCCCGCTTGGTGTCGTGTATATCTCCCGTCTGCCCTGCCTTTGTCGAAGCTGCTTCCGGGGTTTTCACTGCTTACTACTAATCGCGCGTTCTTGGGGACAGGACGCTCAGTTTACCTTTCTTTTCGCGGCTACCTACATTAGTCACTCGTTATACCGAACTTTGTAATTACGCTAATATGAGGGTCTCACAACTTCCCCTCCTCGCCATCACCGTCGGCGCCAGCCTCGTGCTCGCCCAAGAACGCTGCGACGCGCCTTCGCCAGGCATTTACTGCAACTCGACGGAAATCCTTGCCTACCACGCGGACGACTGCAAACCTTTCCACGTTTTTGTCGCACGAGGCTCCGACGAGCCCTACCCTGGCCGCCTAGGTAACCTTACCTCGAAGATCTGCGCAGCGATTGGAGGATCATCAGAATGCGGTTACGAGGATGTCGAGTATCCTGCAAAGAGCTCAGCATGGGGAGCAACCGCGTGGTGTGAATCAGCGAGCAAGGGTGCCAAGAACGGACAGGAACAGATGAAGACGTACAGCGAAAAGTGTCCGGACAGCAAGTTGATTGTGTTGGGTTTCTCGCAGGGTGCATCCGTGGCACAGGACATGCTTGGTGGAGGAGGAGGTTTAGTCTTTGCATGTGAGCAAGACATGAACCCAGCTCTGGATGCTTCAATCGGTTCCAATGGTACGTACGCACGTGTAAAGAAGTCACGCTCTACACCGGTTTACTAACTCATCCGCTTTAGTCGTCGCAGCAGTAACATTTGGCGCGGTCGTCCGTTCCCGTGACCAGAACTTCACCGTCGGCCGCGGCGTAGACTACGACGGAACCAGTGCGCGCAGCCCAGAACACCTCGAAGGACTAAACGCCTACGCCGACGTCCTCCTCGACTACTGCCACTACGGCGACCCAATCTGCGCCGTTGGATCCTCGCCCCCAGACACAAACGAGCACCTGAACTATTTCTTCATGCACAACGAGGAGGTGATCAAGTGGGTATCCGGCATGGCCAAGTCAGGTGGTGATGTGAGTGCGAAACCCAGCAAGCCCGTAATCAGCCAGTCTGCCTCTTCGACAAGTGTACCCGCGAAACCTCAAGCCACCCCATCTGGATCCGCTACCCCTTCACCTGTTGCGACGACAACTGACGATGCGACGAAGGTTGCAGCGGCTACTGCTACGGGTGCTGCCGGTTCATTGACTGCTACCCTTGGCTATATGTCGGGGTTGGCTTTGGGCGTGGCTTTCTTTTTGTAGATCGTTTGCGTGATCTTTCAGCGTCATACCCTACATTCCATTCCGAGAGCTTGTATCACAAGCATAATGGTTTAGTTATTCAACAGACGAGCTAAGGAGTTAAGGAAGCATACAACAAGCATATACACACGGCGTACATGGTGTTCATCACAAGTCTTGATTGGAATTTGAACATTACTCTTTCATTACTATGAAGCCATTATCATCATGACATGCAAGATATACTGGCGTTCCCAAGCCTTTTGCAAGTAAATGCAACAACTATCAACAGAAAACGACGCAGCCAATGCAACGCATTCGAAACAATATCGAAAACAGCGAATCTACAAAAGACCAATGGTCCTCTGCTTCATGGTCCTGACATCGACGTTCTGCCAGAAGCAAACACTGAAAAGCGTGATGCAGTAGACGCAGACAGCCGAGATAAGCATGTACCTCTGTGTCTGACCGTAGCTGAGGTTGATAGCATCGCGAGTCGGACTGCCGACAGGGTAGCTGTCCTGAACATTGAAGTCGCCGTAGATAGCAGCGAAGTTGTCCATGGCGCTCTCAGGTAGGTTCGCCATAAGACGAGCAGGGAAAACGCCGGTCCAGATGGCGCCCGCAACAGTAGAGCCGATAGCGCTTCCGATGGAGATAATCATAGACTCGACGGCCAAGAGCGCAGGGAAGTCTTGCTGTTTAGACACAGCCATCAGAGTGGTCTGCTCAGAAATGACCAAAATGCCACCACCGAAGGCAATAAAGATCATGCACATGACAATGTAACCAATGTTCTCGTCAGGCTGGCGGAACTTGATCATGAGGCCAACTCCGAGCATGGTAAGCGGCACACCCAAGAAAAGCGAGTAGATCTTGAGCTTTCCGTAATATCGCAGTACGAGTCCGTAAACGATGGAGCAGAAGCAGCTGCCCATGGTGTAGATGTTGGCGATCCAAGTAGCGTGCACAGGGCTCTGGTCGAACAACACGACAAGAAGCGAGTAGAAGTACGAGTCCCAGCAGTACCAGCCGATGTACAAAGAACCGGCCATGGTGTAGGTGAAGATGACGGTTCGGTTCTTGAGCAGCGGCCATGGGATGAAGGTGACGGGTGCGCCGTACTTCTCCCACAGGCCGAATGCAACGACGAGGAGGGCGCCGAATACGAGGAAGCAGATGATTAGGGGTGACGCCCATTGCTTGGCCTGGTAGGAGTAGATGTTGAAGGCGAGAAGGAAGAGGGATAATCCAGCGGCGAGGAGCAGAAGACCAACGGCATCGAATTCGCGGAGGTAGTACTTGAGTGTTTGAGCAAAGTTACCGCGGCTGGGGCGGGGCGTGATAAGACCCTCTTTCTTTGCCTTGCCCTCGTAGATGATGAACAGAAGCATGAGCGGTGAGGTGACAATAGGCGCGATAATGGCGAAGATACCGAAAGTCCATCGCCAGCCGATGCCGCCAGGGGCTGTGATGCTGTTGATACCGTACCCGTAGATCCAGGTGGTGATGAGCCATGGAGAGGACGCATATCCGATGAACAGCGCTCGGTTCCTTAACTTGGACGTATCGGCGATGAAGACCGTGATGAAGAAGTCGATACTGTTGGAGCCAACGTAAAAGAAGGTCTGCGCCGCGCAGTAGGCCTTGACATTGTTGCAGCTTGCCATCAGGATGAGACCGAGGACGTAAATGGCAACACCCAGGCCGAGGCCGAATGGTCGGCCCCAGATGTTGAGGATCTTGGCATACGGGAGCTTCCAGATACCGCCGACGATGGAAGAGATGACGCTGGTCAGGGCGGTCAAGGAGTGAAGCTGGAAGTCACTGGTAACGTAGGGCGCGAGGGTGCTTGAGGTGCTGGATGCGTAGGCAGTGAAGAACTGGATGAACCACATGCTGTTGTCGTTAGTGTAGTTCTGCAGCAGTGTGGAGGGAGTGACTTACGCAATGTACGCGAGAATCAGATCTCGCTTCTTCCACAGGAGCGAGGCTGCTTGGACATGCTGAACACCTGCCTCCGCGGTGGTGTCGACTTTGTTCAGTTCCTCATCCGATTCTCGACTCCTGGCCGACTCCCTTGGGCTGCCGACCTTTTCGTCAGGGCGAGCGGCATCCATGCTGGTGTGACCCTGGTAGGAAGCAGGCACGTCGGCAATGTCTTTCTCATTGGCATCGGCATTTTTGCTGTTACCAGAGACCAATGCACTGGTAGTCAATCCCTTGAAAGTGAAACCCATCTTGGCGATAGGTGTAAAAGCACACCAAAAGAGAGGCTGTGATGAAGACGAGACGAAGAGATTGATAAGACAAGGTACCGCGCGCGCCTCAGGTTCATATACCGAAAACGCAGATCCACGCAGTTCCACCGCAGGACCTTTCCGAGACGCGCCCGGTTACCGGCTCCTCGTCGCTGGGTGGGGAATTCCGTTCACGTTCACCATGAACAAGGAAATAGTCGTGAATATCACGCGCTCGCTCCCTGTTAGCATCATGCACCGAAGCTTGACTTTCCTGAATGCAGTTGGGTCCCCGGAATTAAGCCTTCCCAAGCACGGCCCAGACAGCCTCCAAAATCTTATCTCGATAATCAGCCGGCATCTCGGGCCAATGGGAGCGCGCGGTGGCGTGACGCGTGGGTTATCAGATGAAAATTTTCGATCTAATCATTATCTGATCAAAACCCGCAAGCCACGACGCCTGCCTGTACCACTCCACTGCGAGCCCTCTGCTCCGTCATGCCTTCGTAAAGCGGGGGTACCGAGGGAGATGATGCTACTTAGTCTGCGACTACGGACCTGCCGATGGTGCTCCCAATGCTCGATAGCCGCCGGGCTTGCGGTGGAGCTGGCTCGGGGTTTCTGCAGAATCTGCTACTTTGCTCGTACCGTGGTGGCGGCCTCACAGATAGGAAAGGATAGAAGTGGGTAGAGGAAGCGGGAAGAAAGGTACGAATGGGTCAAATGGGATCCGAGAAGCTTTTGCTTGCAGGCATACCGTTCCTACATCATCGGGGTCCAATCGCATCCCATCGTCGCTGCTGCTATGAACGAGATCAAGGGTCTGGCAGGTTGGCGTAGGTGGGGTTGACGGTTGGCGTGCTCGTGCGAAAGACGTGCTAACGGCGGCTAATCCTTCATCCTCGGGTCCCGACAGCAGGCAAGGCTTTCTTGAGCGCAGATCCACCCATCCATCAGCCTGGGAACCGAACCTGATGCTTTCCGTGTGATGCCGGAGAGCTGAAAGAGGAGGAGCGATGGCGTCGTCAGTCGGTGGTCGCGCAGAGGTACAACTTCGGTGCGCACGAGTCATGTCAGCGGCCGACAATCGGACCTGCGCGCGTCGCGTACCTGTCGTTTGCATCACGTTGCGTACATGTCTACGTCGACTTGCACACGACACAGCATGTTTCGAATACACCCCTCTGTTGCGCACGCTGTTGGAATCTAATGCTGGAGTCGATACCTAGATACACTTGGGTTCTGACTTCCTACACCAGGGGCTCTAATCAAGCTCATACTGGGTTTGCTGACATCATAGGAACTGCTCGAGAGCTAGCTCTCACCAAATCACTCCAATCCGACCGAGTGCGCCCTACGTTCCGCTGGCTTTCCTCAATTCTCTCCTCACCTGGATCCTCACTTCTGGCACCCTAGTGGATAAGGTAGTCTGCCAGACTCAGCTTCTTCTCTCGCCTCTTGACCACGTCCTGATGCTTCGCCTTATGGAAAGTATCGCCGAAGGCCTGGCAACTGTTGATGATCGGATACCAGTCGCCCCTGTGATTAACGACGGTCTCATCACTCCAGTTGCGAAGGATGATATCTTGGATCAGGTGTTGTAGCTGCCAAGAAGCCCTTGGAAATCGTTTACAGAAGAAGTATGTGTGCTGGAGTAACTGCGGCACCAGTAGCTGCGAGAGTGGTCGAGAGAAGGCTTCGAAGAGACGCTTCATGGCGTAGTTCTGGAAGTTCTTCGCGCGTAAGCTGGCGCCCAGTTCCCAGCATGCGAAAGCTGCCTTGATTGCCCAATCCATTAGGTTCCGGTTTTTGAGTTTGCCGTCTGGAAGGATAATGGTTCGCAAACTCGGGACAGCAAAGTCTTGTGCTAGGCCTTGTCTCTCGCAGTACTCCTGGGTATATAGCCACTCAACGAACAGGTCGACTGCCTGCAAAGGTAGGGGTATGAAGTCAGTATATGTCTCACTTGCACTTCGTACAGCTAGAACTTACCTCGGAGCTATGTTCAGACCCGATGAAGTATTCACTGGCAAGCCCTTCGTTCCACTGGAGGTTTTCGCACTCGCTCTCCATCAACGTTTTGTGGATGGACCATGATGTGCCCTCGAATACGAGCCCAAGTCTAATGACACCGATTTCTCCATCGCGCATACTGCAGCAGGTTAGCCATCGCTATGAGCTTGTCCATTCCTCGGGCGACAACTTACCTTCTTGCCAATCTCTCGCCGTGAACGCGATCCTCCAGCTTTGCCGGAGCCTTGACCCCAGTCACCGTATCGTCTTGCAGGTGTCGATCTTGCACGTGTCTAGGGTGCATGTATGGACGGGCCATGTCGATTTTGGAAGGTTTGGAAGGTCTGGAAGGAAGCGAAAGCACAATGGAGTTGTTCTGCTGCTATATGGTTGCGCCAAGACAGAGGGTGAGTTGCAAGGTGAGAGGGCCGCGCGCTCACGTCCTCATTCACCGAGGAAGTCTTCGATAATCAGTCATCGATACGACCGAGAGCTCACCTCTAAGGACTCCAGCTTCAGAAGCCGATAGGGAGAGGGTCAGTCCGGACTACGCAGTCGTATGACAAAGGAAAGCGAATCTTGCGTACGATCCCGTCCGCCCGTTCAGGCGTCATGGCGAACTCAGGTAACACGAGCATGAATTTTGCACTGACTACAACGCTAGGAGCCCCAATAGAGACGACGTTCACAGCGTTCGTAGGTCCAAATATGTACTGCTTGAACAGAAAGGCGACGAGCATCGGGATTGGTTGCCACGAATTGCGACAAGCCGGACGTCTTCTGCAGCAACCGAAAGCTGTAACATTATTCAACAGAGCTCTTTTAGGCTGAGAATGCAGTACGATCTGTTGTTGGCAGAAGTGTACGGCTGTAGCACGCCTTCCAGATGAACAATCGAATACCTACCCACATAGAAAAATGAAAGCAAATAACATCAGTCTACATTACGTTAGCAAATCAACAACTTCTGTTTTAACTTCAATGTAGACCGTAGAGTGTTTTGGTTCTCCGCCAAATGTGGTGGTAGAAAAGCCTGAAGTCCGAGCGATTACCCTGATGGATTCAGGGCCACGCACGGTACATGTATCTCGCGATCACATCACCTCACAAAGCTGCTTTTTGTGCGGCATCCTCAGAGATGGTTATAAGACGATATGTGTCTCAGCAGCCCAAAGGCCCGTTGTACCGTCACTACCTAGTCAGATTGATTAAGACTTCGCCACCATCGACGGATCACATCCTCGACCGCCCTCTACACTTGGCCATAATGTGCGCGAAACCTCTTCATCCAAGAAAGACGTCATCTGTAAAGTGACAGCTTGTCACTCGCCACCTGGCGTTCGCTTTCTTGACACTACTTCCGGACCAAGCCCTCCATTAATACTTGGCCTGTAGCCACAACTTGCGCAAAAGAACGCTCTTGGATATTCTATCCACACTATTGTGGAGCGTGGGTAATGTTGGGCCGCTGAACCCCACCCTTTTCTAGCTTTAACCTGGGCTCAGCGGCCGAGATGCACAAGGTGCTCAACGAAAAAGACGACTGGGCGAGACTTGAGGAGGTAGTTTATTGCGGTATCAATAGTAGGGCCGAGAAGGCCTTGTATTTGGTTGCCACCACGGCTGTCATCCGGAAATGCGGGCGCTTCATCCCACGGAATTACACACGTGGATCATGTATACGGAGGGTCTCCGATTGGTTGATTCTGCTGTACGCGGTTTCCCTGCAGCTGATGTACTGGCAGGTGCGCTTACACATTTCCGCGGCAAGAGCGATGTACGTGCCGTAGCGAATCTCGATGAGCCGTTGGGACATTTAGCATGGCATTTCGAAATTGAAGCAACTGCTCACGCTTTTCAGAGCAAGATTCTAGAGAAAGAAGAATTCATTCGCGATATCGCAATCATAGGGTATCTAATCGTCAAAGTTCGCCGCAACCAGCTCATGCTGCCCACTACGCACAGCACCCAGTTGGCCCTGCCGCTTCGATAGAGGAGCGCCGTGTGTCCTTCTCATCGACCTGACCATATGGTATCCTGACCACCATCCAGTCGCACAGGAACTTGCCCAACACAGCACCCAGTATGATGGAGATGAAGATGTACCCGTTGAAGTGCATGACCAGCAACATGATGATGTACGCAAGACCGAGAGTCAAGCCGTGGATTGAAGCGCGAACAAGTTGTTGAAGGGCTGTGGCGCGAAAGGTAGCATGTTGGAGACCGAGAGTCGAGGTGGGGCCGTCGCAGCAGTTGGTGGGTGTCGCAGCAGCGAGAGCCGCCCGTTGAGCGTTGAGTTGGCGCTGGAATTGGCGGAGCAGTAGAGCATCGTATTCGTGGCTGACTCTTCGCAGGAATTCGAGGCAGACGACTAAGAGAGCGGCGCCGATGCAGCTTGCGGCCATCATGCCGTTGTTGGTCACGTGCCATGATTCGGACAGGAAGCAGGCGTCTTCGACACGCCAATTCCACAGCATCTAGAGAATGTAAGTCATGATATCATACCAGTTAGAACGGACTACTAACCTCTGTCACGCAAGTGCTGTTGGGCTCCATGCCCGCCATTCCTGTCATTCCGTGCATGCTGGCGATAATGTTCTTGGGCTGCGAAGTTTGGATGGATAGGTGTCAGAGGCTGAACCACGGAAGAGGACTGTCAAAATGATATAGCAGACGTCGGACCAGACCCTGCGATTGCAGATGCGCCGCCATGATATGTAGGAACGAGATGCCGTCTCACGACAGTCTGGCCCGAGCAAGCAAGCCGGCAATCGCGCCGCGAATTATGGGGGAACTTGCTCAAACACACTCGCACTAGCCACTTTGATCGCCCCAAGAGAGCGGGAACCGCCCAAAGACCCGCCTAAGCGTCGCCGCCCACTTCTCGAAGCCTTGGCCCGTGTTTTTACGAAACGTGCTCACCACGTTTCCGGTGTGCAATGCTCCGCCGGCGATAGGTCATATAGATATGCGGCGCACTCCACCTCGAGACATGCAGCACGCATCGCATCTCCAATTCTTGCCTTGACCATGGCCGCTGACATGCTCGTCGCGCGTGCGCACATCCAGAACTACTCCGAGGCGAGCGCTGTCGAGCCGCATTGGGGCTACGCAGATCGCCTCGTGCCCTGCACCAGCGACCCTGGCTCCTGCGAGTACCTCGACGTTGTCTATCGCAGTCATGACCTTGGCATGTACTACAGCGGCATCATATGGGCCACGATTGGCGCCATTCTGTTGGTGTGGGCTGTTGGCCGACACTTTGCGCGCTCACAACCATCCGGCGTGCAACTACCAAAAGAAGTAGGAGAAGGAGTACCGCAGAGGCGCAGCGCATTCGAAAGACTGCAACGGGCGATTCCATCATACGCACGACGATATCTTCTCCCTGATGCCGCACGACCAATCTTCGGACGGGTGACCCGCACCCAGGTCTTGACCCTCGTTGTCCTGACCGGCTACCTGACCATCTTCACCTTCATCGGCATTGTCTACAAGAAATGGGTCACGCCCGTCAAGAAGCTCCCCGGCGTCTACAACACCCGTACCAGTCTCGGACCATGGTCCGACCGTATCGGTGTCATCGCATACGCCCTCACACCTCTCTCCGTTATGCTCTCGACACGCGAATCCATCTTGTCGCTCGTCACTGGCCTGCCGTACCAGAGCTTCAACTTCCTCCATCGCTGGTTGGGATACATCATCTTCGCCCAGTCCGCTCTTCACACCATCGGCTGGTGCGTCATCGAGATCCGTCTCTATCAGCCCCAGCCAACCGTCGCCGCGGAATGGATCGTGCAAGAGTACATGATCTGGGGAGTAGTCGCAATGCTTCTCCTGACTCTTCTTGTTCTGCTCTCGACTCCCTGGGGTATCCGTCTCACCGGCTACGAATTCTTCCGCAAGGCCCACTACGTCCTCGCTATGGTGTACATTGGAGCCTGCTGGGGACACTGGGCGCAGCTCAAGGTCTTCCTCCTCCCCGGACTTCTGGTCTGGTTCATCGACCGCGCTATCCGACTTGCTAGATCAGCCCTACTTCACTACAACTTCCTGCCCTCTGGACACATGGGCTTCCGTGCCGCTTCTGCAAATATTGCGCTTTTTAAGGACGATGTCAACGGCGATGTCGTGCGTCTAGACTTTGACCACCCTCAGGATGCCTGGGCAGTCGGCCAGCACTTCTACCTCACATTCCCGGATAGCTCCATCTGGCAGTCCCACCCATTTACACCAATCAGCCGCCCGGTCTACGGTGCTGACTCCCAGCGCCACTCGTACATTTTCCGCGCAAGGGGCGGAGAGACGAAGAAGATTGCCGACCTGTCAATGAAGCGCATTGCGAACATGTCAAGCCACCGAGAATCGCACGAAAGCTTGATGGCCGATGCCCGCCTCTCTGTAGTCATGACCGGACCCTACGGCGAGCGTACCATGCGTGGTCTCGCTGCCAACTCCAACATCCTCTGCATCGCTGGCGGCACCGGTATCGCTTACGTCCTTCCCGTACTCCTTGACCTCGCTTCCAGCCCACAATCACCCGACCGCCACATGACGCTCATCTGGAGCATACGCCGAAGGAGCGACATCGACTGGGTCGGTCCCGAACTCGCTACCCTCAAGCGCAAGTGCCGGAATCTACGAACCGGTATTCACATCTACGTCACCCGCGCCGCAGAAGAAGCCAACCTCGATCTCACTGTCTCAGAAAAGGCCGCGCCCAATGAGTGCTCCAAGGAGATCAACTCCGCCTCTGACTCTTCATCTGCCGACGCATCCTCTGCGCTGTCAGTTCATGGTGTCGCAAAGTCGGAGCTGGGCCTCAACCACATCCAAGCAAGGCCTGACCTAGATACCCTAGTGTCAGAGTTCGTTGCTGGTACTGTACGAGGTGGCACCGAGGTGTTCGCTTCGGGACCCGGTGGTATGATCAGCGATCTTAGGCGGATAGTCGCCAAGAACAACAAGGGTGGTGAAGTGTGGAAGGGAGACGACAGGTGGGATGTACGGTTGACGTGTGATGATCGATTAGAGTGGTAGTTTGCTTGATCTAGATACCCCAATTGCATTGCTTTCATGTTCAACATGTCTTCCTTTCGTGTGATGTTACGTCCTCTCTTGTGCAATTTAGCGGCGCCCTGACAAATTGCATGATGCGTAATATCAGTTGGAGAGTCGGCAGAAACTGATGGATTTCGGCGTTCCGGCTGCCTGCTGACTAAAAGCTGCGCTAGCGCCCGTTGTGACGTTTGCAGGTGTCCAGCCTGTCGCTCGAGACAGTGGCGTCTCCTTTCGTTACACAGACATTCTCATGTTACACAAGAATCTCAGCAAGCACCAAGTAACGCGCAATCCTCAGAGAACGAGGAGTTATTAAAGTGGCGTCAGCCCGCTGCGAACTATACGGGGATAGGCCTTATCTCCGGACCCCACATCGTCACCACTTGGACCCTTGATTTGTCTCCGCTTTCCACCTTCGCTACCAACTGCTTTGAGCATTCTTACTCCGCGAGAGCAGTCATGATCGAGTTACTGGATCTGTGTTATGATGTTCTGATCGGAATTCTGGAAGAGATTGACCCCCACGATCTCGCGGCATGTGCACAAACGTCTAGAGGCTTCAACCAATTCATCAAGGAGAACAAGCGGCTTTACAAAACTCTTTACCTGAAGCACTTCGTATGCGATATCCTTTCCTTTCACCGCATTTCATGCAGCCTAATGGTGTGGTAGGACGACCCTCGACGCCGAAGACCGGCTGATCCTGAGCCAGAATGGGCAGGAGCGTTGCAGAGGGTGGTGAGATGTCAAAAGATTCTCGATTCTGCCAACAACGACCTCAAGGTATCTTTCCAGTTTCGATCTACAGGCAAATTTGCTAAGGAGTAGCAGAGAGAAGAGTTCACATTTGTCGCGACATGCGTCGACGAGCTTATCGCCACGATGTCACTAGATGAAGATGGCGTGACTCACAACAAACAATTAGTGACCAACCAGTTCCAGCGCATTGCCCAGAATCACGATGCCTTCATGTGCCGATCATCTCTGTTCGACCGTGCAGGTACAGGAAAGCAGAGGCCAGCTGGGGATGAAGAGAGTCGACAGCTGAGCGCAAGACTGCACAGTCTATTCGGCTTCCCGCCATCCAACGCTGGAAGAAGAGATCTCTCAACCAACCCATATGCCAGATCGCGTGTATACGACCTACGAAACTACACCGACAACAATGAGTGGGGCCCTTTCCGCGACGATGGCACCATGCGAGTGGATTGGGAGATGATCGAAAGCATCATGATTGTCATCGGCTACAACTCTTGCTACTGCACCCATACCGTATCGAACAAACTCCGGCCACCATGGTTCGCTCCACTTGATGGTGTGATTCCAGAAGACGACCATCAGATGGGCGCCGCACGGAACTATACGGCGTTGGTACAGCAACCGGACATTTCGCTCAACATGAAGGATCCATACGGAGTGGAAGGTATCTGGTCACGTGTAAGTTTTTGTTCGCCCGAGCACTCAAAGTCTCTCTAACGACATCTAGATCGTATGTTTCCTCGATTACAACGACTTGTACCACTACAACTTCAGCACCGAGGCGATGAAAGTTCCCTCCGACGAGCCGAGAGACGCACTCAACACTGATGAAGCCATCAGACACATCATCATGGACTTGCGCATCACAGACGTCACAGCACCAGGGCCTTTCGACAACCCAAAGCTACCCATTGTGCATTTCAGAGGCAAATCGAAGTCGGTAGACGCGCATTGGGATCCAAATGCCAACTCTGGTATTCGCGGTACTGTCAGTCTGACAGCGGAAGGAGAGGTTCGCTGGCAGACTATCTCGGTGTTTCAAGGGTAAGTACGCAGAGTTGTGGGCATACAATGAGCAGAGTATTACTGACTTTGCGACAGCGGTGAGGAGCGATGGCGCAGCGATGGCATTCAAGTTGGTGGGTTGCGCTGCCCACGTGGTGTTGTGGGAACGTGGTTTGACAAGGATTTCGATGCGTAAGTGATGGCTATGTGCGGACTGATGTGAGACACGCGCTAACTTTGAATACACATTAGTCATGGCCCTGCCGGACCGACAGCATTCTGGAAAGTCAGCGAGAGGCCTGTCGATTCTGCAGATGAGGACAGCGATTCCGAAGATAGCTTTTGGGATGCATCATGAGGGACTAGCTGAACTGAAGTACAATGGACCAGATCATAGCTTTCACATCTCAACATATCTCCATTTCAGCATCGTCGCCGGTAACCCCTCCACCTGTATCTCTTTCGTCTCCCCTGGTACCAGGTCAAACCCATTGTCACTCAGACGGCGTTCAGTGCCCTCATCGAACACAAAGCCCTTGACTGGCTTCGCTGAAGAAACGAACACTGTCTTCTTATCTTCCGAATAGCGCACATGTACGCCTGGGTTGTCAAAAGTGAGATACTTGATGGGCTCTGGCCAGGATACGTCGCTAGCGAGAAGCTGACCATTCCTGTACAACGACACATGGATGACGAAAGGGTCGACCCTTGATGTACGAAAAGGTCCACCCGGCTCTTGTGGGTCATCGACTTTGACGACTTGGCCAGTGAGTATGTCGTTTGTTCCATTGGCCGCAATGCGTGTCTTCTTGTGCTCTCCAGTGCCGATGTCCTTTCCTGTGCCGATTGAGATGTAGCGGATCGAAACATCGACTTCCATCTCTTTCAGTGTACTATTAGAGACCCAGAGATCGTATTCGACGTCCTGCCACAGCTTGTGCATATCGATGTGCCCAGTGTCGCGCTGCCACAGCCGGTCAGCCGGCCGCATAGTCCAGCTTTGGTACTTGCGTTGAACGCCGATAGTGATGGGCTGCATGGCGCGCTTGATAGCATAGTACGCTGGCTTTGGTACCTTGTAATAGTCCACCACAGCCCATGACATCGTCGGCCAACAGTCGTTCAGCTGCCACACCAACGCACCGCCACACTTGCGATTGCCAGCCGATCCCCATTGACGGCGCCAGGACTTGTAAGCCCACGACATCGCATCCGCTTGAATCACCTGGGTGAGATGCGTATACCCTTTCAGCAGGTACTGAACCCGGAAGTTCTCAGATACGTAGCTGATGAGACGTCGCTCATGACCAATGGCTTTGTTGCGGAAGTCCATGGCCATCGAGCCAGGGTGGAGGTCGTGCTGATCGTTGATGCACATCTCAAGTGTGGAAACATGAGGATATGCTTCCATTCCGAATTCGGATACGAAGCGGCCGCCCATCTGTGGCAGGCGTTGGTATGGCTCCATGGTACCGTGCCACATATTCCACTGGTGGATATCGCCGATCGTAGGATCCACTCCTAGGACCGTCGACTTGCCATCACCGAAAGGCGAGCTGGGGTGGTAGGGTATGTTTGAACATTCTTCTGCAATCACCTTTGGCAGAAGATGCTCGTAGATGTAGCGGGCTGGGAAGTCGGTCTTGAGCCAGGATTCCGGATCTTTGTCGTCAGGGTCGTACTGTAGTTTGTATCGTTCGACGATCTGATAGTCTTCGTTGTTACCTGCCCACACCACTAGGCTGGGATGGTTTCTCAGCCGTCTAACATTCTGTCTTGCTTCGATCTCCACACTTTTCAAGTACTCGGGGTAGGTTGGGTAGTTGGCACATGCGAACATGAAGTCTTGCCATATCAACACGCCAAATTCATCAGCGGCATTGTATAGCGCATCCGCTTCGTAGATACCGCCTCCCCAGATCCTTAGCATGGTTTGATTGCCATCGGCGGCAAGCTTCACCCACTCGCGGTAGTCGTTTGGTTTGAGCCGTGTGAGAAACGAGTCGGCGGGTATCCAACACGAGCCTCCGCAAAAGATGTCGACATCGTTGATGCGGAAGTAGAAAGAGGTGCCGCGTGCGTCTGGTTCTTTGATAAGCTTAGTGCGGCGGAAGCCAAACTGCTTCGATATGAGGTGAATTGGGTCCGGGACACCCTGCACAATGGCTTCTGCTCTAATGGTGTAAAGACTCTGTTGCCCATAGCCTCGTGGCCACCAGAGCTCGATGTTTTCCATGGTGATAGTAGTTTCCAGGGGACTCTTGCGGTTATTGATGGTGGTCCGTATACCGTCAATGTCTTCTCCGTCCTTCGAGATCATGAATAATATACCCGTGGTCTTACCCTCCCATTCGACACTCATCTTCAATTTTGCGGACTTCAAGTCCTGCGACAATTCGTATTGCACATTTAGGTCTGATAGGCGGCATTCCCACGTCTCAATCGATACTGGCTTCCAAGGCCCACATGTCATTAGGATAGGTCCCCAATCCCAACCCCAGTGGTACTGGGCTTTGCGAACAGGTCCTCGCGAGATTTCTGTCTGGTGTACGATGAAGCGGTGTTCTGGATGCTGTTCCACCAACTCGAGACCCTTCTTGCGCGCCGACTCAAAGACGATTTCGAGTACGTTGTCCTCAGCCTGAAGCTTGCCTGAGACGTCGATCTGATGCTCGATGAACATGTTGTCGGATTCCAGAATGATCTCTCCGTTCAGGTAAACTGTAGCGAAGGTATCGAGACCTTCGAATCGAAGGGTGGTGGCCGCGTTCGCCTTCCCATAATCGGAAGGCGCAGCAAAGGTCGTGCGATATGTCCATGTCTCATCGCCAACCCAACGCACTGCTAGCTCATTGAGGTCATGAAAGGGATCTGGGATCTTGTTGTGTTTGAGTAAGTCGCGATAGACTTCAGTTGGTGCATCGCAAGCCGGTAGGTACTCGTTGGTCGATGAACGGTCGCCCTGCTTGAACGTCCAACCCGTGGTTAGCGACGATGAGGTATACGGAACAGGCGTCATCTTGTCCGTTAGTTGTAGACTAGCGATGAGCTTGACCGATGTGACAGCTAAATGATGGACGTTCGGTGGTTGTTCACCCGCGGGTAAACACATGCGGGGTACCTGCCCCTCAAGATGCTTGGGTGAACCGCTGATCAACGACTACGGAGCTTCCTTCGTTCAACACAAGCGTAGGCACGGCCATACTTACGGATGTACATCAGAGGCCGATTTATCCCGCCGCGACGATGCGCCTGCGTCACATCCTCTCGCATCCACCTCTTCCGCAGACTCGCAGCGTTAGGTGTAAAGTACAGAGTTGGGTAAAAAGTACGAAGTTAGGTATAAAGTACAGGGTTGGGTAAGAAGGATAGAGTTAGGTAAAAACGGCAGACTTGGGTAAAAACTACAGAGCTGGGTAAAAAGTGTAGTTAATCCTTAGGTAAATAGTGTGTGCTTTGTACCTAGAAAGAAAGCATAATATACACCTAAGTAGAAAGCACACCTTAATAGTTTATACCTAGGTAAAAAGCGCAGTTTATACCTAAGTAAAAAACATAGTTTATACCTAAGGACGAAGTATAGTTTATACCTAAGTAAAAAGCATGTAGTTTATACCTAAGTACAAAGCATGGTTTATACCTAAGTGGAAATCGTAGTTTATACTTAAGGAGAAAGCATGTAGATTACACCTAGGTAAAAATCACATGGATTCTACCAAAACAAAAAATATCTACCCAAGCGGAAACTCTAAGCGCTGTTCAGGATCTGAAAGCCTACAAGATCCGGCCCAAAACTGTCTCCGTACCCTCGGAACTCAATCATGTTCTCTGTACCTTCCACAAAGCCATCAAGCTCTATCTGCAGCCGCAGACTCTCTTCCCAGTCGCCACCAGAGAGAGGGAAGGCCCATCGCTTCGCCTCAGCACCATTGACTGCGATCGTCATGTTACGGGTGTTGTCGCCCCATTCCCATGCAGTGGTAAATGCATAGTGGTAGTTGACGAAGTCGATACCCATGAGGTTCTTGCCAGTGGACTGAGAGCTGACGTTGGCAAACATGACGCTGCTGGCGCGGCCGATGTACTCAATCTTCGAGCCAGTGGGAAGGCATGCGCCGGACGCGCAGGAGAAGTTGTGTGCTGGTCCGGAAAGCGACGCATTAACAGCGGAATGGTACGAGTCGGAGGTGAGAGGGGCGGCTGCGACGATGTTGGATAGAACCCATAGTCGCAGCTCATGTCCGGCCAAGTCAGCCGTCTGGGCACCAGACAAGGTACCAAGATCTTTCGCAGCCCAGACATCGCGCACATCAGCCGAAGCTATGCCCAGTGTTGCCAGATCAAAGTCTACGGCTTGGGAGTCGTTCTTCCAATTCGCGACTCCCAACACCTGCTTTGATCCCGAGAGTTTCCCCATCCAGATATCCCACTCGTTTTCGGTATCGCGACGGACCAGCATGGCTTGCTGGGCAAGTGGGTCTTGATTGATGGCAATGACTTCCTTGTTCGAGAGGATGTCTAAAGAGCTCTGGCTGATGCGTTCGGGATCGAGGGCGGCGCCGATAATGAGAGGAGACTTGTTGATAGCCCACATGCCAAAGTGGAAGCGCTCTTCCTCTTCGGAAAGGGCATTGAGGCCCACGCTAGACTTGTCAGTTGACGACTCGAGATACAGCG
Source organism: Alternaria viburni (assembly GCF_023758015.1). NCBI lineage: Eukaryota > Fungi > Ascomycota > Dothideomycetes > Pleosporales > Pleosporaceae > Alternaria > Alternaria viburni. Next base: position 219,035 of record NW_026055808.1, read on the forward strand.
TACTGTACTTACGTCAGCATGTCCATGTCTGCAAAGGCACCAGCAGTGGTGTGCCTGAAGTATGGCACGACCTGATTGGTGATGCGCCAGATGCTGCGCCAGCCATTGTAGATGTCGTTGCTGATTCGCCAGGTGTTGCCAACCTCAGCAGCCCAGTCGCCGACATCTGTGCCAATTCCCCACTGGCAGACGTAGTAGTGTATGTCGCGGTCTACCGCATCTAATTCGGCCGCCATGTGTTGGAAACGTGCTGGTGATTGAGCTTCTGCGGAGCTAGAGTCGACCATCGTTGTGTTGGAAGTAGAGTAGCAGTTGTCGTACCTGCATACCGTTAGCAAGGGGGAAAGCGTGTTGATGATGCTCGTGATCATACTTGAGGCTATCTCCTCCCCACTGAGCGAAACTCTCCGCATCTAGTTGTTCGTATCCCAGACTCGCAGGTAGCGATTCTGACCCACACTGTAGATACCCAGCGCCAGAGTAAAGGCCAAAGTCCAGTCCTAGGTCATGGAGATAATCCCCAAGTGCCTTGCCACCAGATGGGAAGAGGGTCTCGTTCCATTGAAGTCTTCCCTCTTCATCTCGATCATGGGCGTTCCAGCCACAGTCGACTGTAACAAAATTGTAGCCAGCGTTGCTCAGACCAAGGTCGATTAGGCCGTGGGCGCTTTCGTGAATCTTCTCCTCAGAGGGCAAGCAGTTCCAAGTGTTGTACGAGTTCCATCCCATAGGAGGTGTGGGTGATCTGACTGTTTTGGCTGCTGCTTGTAGGGCAAGGCATGCCGAGAGCAAGATGGTGGTAGCCATGGTGATGTGAGGATGTTGAATATCGCATGTCTGCGCCTTTGTTTTCAATCGCCCATCACGAGCTCACAATATCCGGTGGTCGCTGTGCTGCATACTGGATGACCTCACAGCAGGCAGCGTTTCCTGGCTACGGGCGCGGGCGACGGAGGAATTGGTCGCGATGCATCATGTTGCACGTCTTGGCCTGCACCGTTTGACATAGCGCACCAGCTCAAGGGAGTGATCGACAGCTGTACGAGATGCGCGTACAGGGATGGGGTGTTTGTATTCTGGGGTTGGGGTGAGGAGAAGGTGGAGGTTTGCCGGCGGACGCGTGACGAGCGATGGCCGCGAGCCGGAAGGCGCCAGTCGGAAGCCTTACCCCGCCAGACTTCGCGCGACCAGCCTCGCCCAAGCACCAGCTCGGTGTCATGGCCGGAGAGATTACTGCCTCACCCCCAACGCGACTCGGCGATGCGGAACTGGGTAAAGATGCTGAAGAATCCAGGTGCGACGACGCGCCTGCACCAAGCCCGCTCGAATACACATCCTTCACGCAGTCGCAGCGGCGGCGACTACGGCCGCTTCTTGGGTTGGCAGCTATCACGTCACCCTTGACCGCGACCATCTACTTCCCCCTTCTTCCCCTGCTGCGCACACAGTTCAGTACTACAGCGCAGGCTATCAATCTTACAATAACCCTCTACATCATCTTCCAAGCCATTTCACCCGTCATATTCGGACCACTGTCTGATGTTCATGGCCGGCGACCCTACTTCCTGGCCACTCTGGCCCTGTACGTCATCGGTAACTTAGGACTAGCTCTTAACAAGCGCAACTATGCTATTCTCTTAGTCCTGCGCGCGATACAGAGTCTCGGGGCCAGTGCAGCGTATGCCATCAGCTTTGGTGTCGTTGCAGACGTCTGCGTGGCTAGCGAACGAGGACAGATGCTAGGTCCAATCAGCATGGCCATGAATCTGGGCACTTGTGTAGGTCCAGTCGTAGGAGGCGTCGTGGCACACACAAGTGGAAACATCAATTGGGTATTCTGGACCCTGTTCATTGTCGGCGTAGTCTTGCTGGTCGGCGTAGGCGCGCTCCTCCCCGAGACGTCCCGCAACATGGTCGACAATGGCAGTGACAAGTCTAGATACCAGTGGTGGCAGTACAGCTGGGTAGGCCTCTTACGAGAGCGGATGAAGGTCAAAGCAGCAAGGAGACTGAATGAAGACGGTGCGATTGCAATTTCATCGGCGGCAGCCCCATGCCAGACGACTAAGCGGAAGTACGGACTATCTAACTTGCTCGCCTGCTTTCGCATCATCTTCTATAGGGATACGTTCCTCACCTTATGGGTTCACGGATCTTTCTACACAGTGGACTACTGCTTCGTTGCAGCGGGTCCAGACATCTACAAAGATATATACCATTGGAATGAGCTTTACATTGGCTTATCGTACCTTCCGCGTGGCATTGGCACCATTTCCGGGGCCTACTTTACCGGAAAGATGATGGACTACAACTACTGTGCCGTTGCTCGCAGCATCGACTGGACCATCGACAAGGTATCTGGTGATGACCTCCTGAAGTTTCCAATCGAGCGTGCAAGGACAAGATACAGCTACGCCATGCTAATGATATCGACAGCGACCATGATCGGCTATGGATGGACTGTCCAATATCACGCTCACCCGGCTATACCATTGATCCTACAGTTTTTGCAAGGTTTCTGGGGTTGCTACGGCTACACGACGTTCAGCACCTTGCTAGTGGATTCTTTCCCTCAAAGTCCAAGCACCGCCGCAGCTGCTACGAGCATCACACGCTGCGCCATGGCTGCGACAGGAGTTGCGGTCTTAGAACCATTGCTGAACGCAGCTGGCAGAGGATGGTACTTTACGACTCTAGGCCTGTGGAGTGGCATACTGTCGGCCTTGTGCGTCGCCCTGCTACAATGGAAGGGCATGTATTGGAGACAAATACGGAACAGTCGCGTAAATCAGAAGTGATCACTGGTCTCTGGACCGATTGCAACCATGGAGACCAAGGCTGGAAACTGAAGCATCACTGATAAGCTTCCCAATGATTTGTATGAGAGCAGATCATAATACAATGTCTATATGCTAGCATCCAAAGCACTTACCCCAAGCGCTTCGCCCTACACAGTATGATCCCGCTCAGATGACAGCAAAGCCATCTCAGCCTTATGTAGTGTTGGAGGTCTCTCACCTTCTGGAAAAGGCGCGTATCTGTCGATGAGAAAGAGCATATCGTTGTAGGCGCTTTTAGTGTGTTAGCTATGCCTTGTCACTTCCTGCTCGACTCACACTTGGCGAATCGCTTTACCCTGGGCAACGTGGTTGACCGAGTAGATGACATTCCAGTAGATACTGTAGAGACGATTCCGATCGTTCCACTCCTCTTTCGGCTCGCTAGGCTCTTGGTACCTCAAATAGGTTTCCAAGTATACCTTGTTGCTGATCTTGTTGTAGTAAGGTCTCCAATCCGCCACTTCTAGCTCATTATGGGCGTAGAACGCAGCAGAGTCGAAAAGATACACATCACTACCGTCAATGGCTGTACCGATGTTGCCTTCCCAGAGATCACCGTGAATCAAGCTTGGCTTGATCTTACGACCTTCCGTTGTTAGGGCTCCAAGCAATCTCGGAATCACAAAGTGAATGAGCCGCTTCTCGACCTTGTCGAGCTCATCCCAAGCTCCGTTCAACTCGAAGTCGACATCGATGACATGTTGCAGGAGTTTGATGAAGAACGTCGTCCAATCCTGTTCCCATGCTACAGACTGAGTCGCACGACCCTGACATGTTGTTACATGGAATCCGTATTGACCAGTAGGTGAGGTGCTTTCGCGATGGAGTCGAGCCAGCTTCTCACACAGCTGATCGGGATCAGGCATTTGGTCGCTCATCTCGATGTATTGTGAGACGAAGAAGTATGCCTCTGGTTCGTCATCTCGGTATCGTCCCCACGAGTGCGGCTTGGGCACGAGGTACGGCGCCCACTTGTACAACTCTGACATGGCGTTGAACTCGCCTTCTATCAAGGTGCGGCCATGAGCCTCCGAAGCCGACTTCAGAAAGTAGCGTTCCTCGGTACCGTCGGGCATCACAAGATGTAGCCGCGCGGTGACAGTCCAGGATGATACTCCAAAGCGGTGCGCAGAGATGATTTTGGTACCCTTTGGAAACTTCACGAGAACGTTGTCGTCGACCTTAAAGTCTCCGTCGTAGAGTAAGCTGTCTACGTGAGACTTGTCCTTGGGCACTTGGAGTGGAGTGGGTGTCTGCATCATGATCTGATATTGCGAATGCTCTGAGACGTCGACTTTGTGTCGCGATATAAGAGAATTGTTCAAGAGGATGGTGTTGTAACTTTGCCGAGATCTTGCAGGGTTCTGCGTCACGAAAGCTACGCCACCGAATCATGTGACTGTATGCACTCAAGAGGCACGTACCGCACGCGCCGTTTGTCAAACATGAGCGGCGCAGTGGAAGATCTGTGCCTAGTGGCGGTTTTTGCCCAGGTAGAAACGTTTTTACCTAAGTAAAACCTACTTTTTACCTAGGTATAAACTCTTCTACTTAGGTATAAACTTATTTCTTTAGGTATAAACTCTCTTTCTTACGTATAAACCTTCCTGCTTAGATACTAACGTTTTTACCTAAGAAAATACTACAACGTTAGTGTATATACATAGTACTTAGGTAAAAACCTTTGTACCTAAGTAAAAACTCTTACACTTTTCACCTAGGTAAAAAGTACTCTATGTTTAGGTAAAAAGTACTTTGTGCCTAGGAAACAACTCTATACTTATTACCTAGGTAATAACTTAAGCCCAAGGCGACGTCTTCTCCGGCTACGCACTTACTGCATGAACGCAATTGGTGACAGATCTTGAGCACAGGATCTTCGATCGCTGTTAATCAGAATCAAAGACATCACACACAGAGGAAAGCGGCAATACGAAGGGCTGCAAAGTGCTTGGTATTCACCTGACGCAATGGCGGTATCAGTCTGATCATCTACGAAGATGCTGGCGGCTGAGGCCACTTGTCCAGCACGGTCTCCTCACCCGTGATCGTGAGCTTCAGTTCAGCCTGCGTAGGCTCGTCAAGAAGCAGTGTGTACTCTCCCGGATACACTACCGTGTTGCCCATTTGGTCGACCCGCGCCAGCGTTCCAAGCGTGAGAGAGAGTGATGCCATCTTCGTCTGACTACCAGCAATGTCCCTCAATCGCGCGTATGAGACCAGTGTCTTGAGCGGGTATGGCTTTGGTCCAGCCTCGCCCCTGATGAAAGCTAGAGCGACGAAATCGGAAGTCATGTTACCCTTGTTTGTCACGCCAATCTCCAGTGGCGCAACGTCGCACAGATCAGGATACATCTGCGAACAATCGCTCATGATATCCTGGATGTTGTAGGTGAGTCCTTCGCTGCTGCTGAAGTTCGCCGCAAATGTGGTGTAGTGCAAGCCATACCCGAAGGGCTGTACCGATTGGTTGTACCAGCGGTAGGTGCGACCTGGACTGATGGCACCAGGACGAAGGTTCATGTTCAGCATCGAGAGATTGGTGTAGCTTGCGGGGTATTGCGTGATTGGTAGACGACCAGCGACGGCATGCGCGCCAGTGATGACATCCATGACGGCCAATCCACCATCTTGACCAGGCCAGTTAGCCCACATGACGGAGTTGACGCCTTCCATCGACAGTAGGGGAGAGTTGTCGACCATGTCGCCTAATACAACAACCACAAGCGGCTTCCCAAGCTTAGCAAGCTTGGTGATGAGTTCGACTTGCGCGCTAGGCCAGCTGATGTCGGTACGGTCGAAACCTTCTGCCGCTGCTGAAGTGTCTAGACCACCGAAGTAGATGATGTAGTCAGATTCTTCGGCCGCATTGAGCGCATTCGTTGTCCAGTTATCGCGGGCACTAGAGTTCTGCAAGACAGGACCAGTCGCAATAGACATGTTTAATCCGAGCTGTTCACCGGCCCACACTGGAGTACGCAGGTAGGGAGCAGGGCCGCTGTAGATACCGGACAACTTCGACGAGTCGTTGGCCCAGAACCCGATCATAGCGACATTAGACCCATTGGAGAGGGGGAGTGGAAGGGTATGATCGTTCTTCAGCATGACAAGACCCTCAGAAGCGACTTGGAGAGAAAGCTGCTGTGCCTCCGGCGTGTTCACATCATCGATGCCGAGGTCTGCGTATACAGCTCCAGCTCCATCAAAGTAGCCAGCACGAACGAGACCCTCGTACTGTCGCGTGAGCGCCCTATCGATAACGGTGACGTTCAAGAGTCCTTGATTCCAAGCTCCAGGGATATCGGAAGATCCTTCGTACTCGCAGCTGTTGTCCATGCCGGCAATGAAGGCGACTGCTGTACCTTCGGCGAGTGTATCCGTATAGTTGTGGTTCTCGGAAATATCAGCAACGGCCTCGCAGTCACTAGTGATGTAGTTGTTGCTTTCTGTCCAGTTCCAGTGGTCGCGCAAGATGGTTTGCAGGACGTATGTATCGGCGCATGTAGGGACGCCGTTGACAGCGTTATACGAGCACATGAATGAACCAACTTTGGAGTCTCGCGCGCATTGCTGGAAAGGCGGCATGTAATACTCGGCCAGATCCTGCATAGTGATCTTGGCGTCAAAGTTGTGGCGATCGACGCCGCCCCAAGCCTCCATGTCGTAGCCAACATAGTGTTTGCATGTCGCGATGATCTTCCTCTGAGCTTGATCGCCCTCTAGTCCAGCGAGCAGACTCTTTGTGTAGCCCTTGATGCGCAGAATGTCTTCGCCTGGCGTCTCTGAGCCCCGACCCCAGCGAGGATCGCGGAATGGGTTGATGTCTGGAGTCCAGTAATCCACAGGGGCCACACCCCCATTGCCAAAGGCACGCGCCTCGTTTCCGATGATGTTGGCGATCTTGAAGATGAGATCGTCGTCAAAAGCGGCTGACATGAGCAATGGCATTGGGAAAGAGGTGGCGTTCGTGAATGGTTCGGTGAAGTTGATTCCCGGGGCTCCTGCTACACCGTGCAATGCCTCACCCCACCAGTTGTAGGCAGGAAGGCCCAGTCGCGCTACACCCCTCGATTTACTACGTAAAAGTTAGTTTATTGAAATGAGGAAATCGCAGTGGACGCCTACCTCATCAAGTTGTCGAGCTTCTCTTCGTTTTCCATAGCCGCAACGAGGGCCATTGCCCGTTCCGTGGGCGCGGCATTGACATCGCAGATCTTGTTGTCTTTCAATGGACCATTGACACAATCAGGACCGATCGCGTAGGTGGTCGATAATAAAGTGGCGCCAAGAAGGAGAAGAAATGAGGCGGAATGCATCATGACTACACGGGTGCGATGTGTACACTACCGCTACTAGACTGCCCTTACCTGTCACGTTGAGGCAGCCGACTCTTTATGACTTCCACAACTCATGTCGTCCCAAGACCACCATGCAGCCAAGGATGCGAATTGATCCGGACAGGAACCCAAAGACGCGCTATTTTACTCTCCCGTGAAGCCATAGTGAGGGTTGACCGTGCTACCCCGCGTCCGCGTATACGAGCCCCGGATCTGCATGATGCTGTCTCTCGATCGACCCGCGATAATAAACGACATTCAGCCACCGGGCTCAACGGAACATAAGGCGCATGTCACGTCACATCACTTCGCATGGATTTGCAGCAGCGGTAGTGCCTCGGTAAACTTTAAGCGACTGGTTATTGTGCAATACGTGAAAAACGCGACGCTTAGCTAGCTAGCAGTGTGGCTCCTTCCCGCGTCCCACGGACAACGGCTGTAAGCCATTTAGCCATTGCTTTAACTAGCTTGGCTGTTCTTGGACTTGTCCGGGAAAACCTTGGTGCTCAGATCGAAGACGGGCAGCGGGCATGGGATTCCCACGGCTTCGCAAGCGGTAAGAATGGCGAGGTACCAGCCAGAGATTAAGCCCAGAAACCCGAATCCTCCTGCGCATCGCAACAACGTGTTGATATGTTCGAGATCGGCTTCAGTCGTGGCGGAAGCAATGGAGAAGTCTGCGGCAGCGATGAAGCCGAACAGCATGACGAGCCCGAAGAACGTAAACGTGAAGAAGAGGTTGACGCGAAGGGTACCGATCAAGAAGACGAAGCTGGCGAGCACCCTGCACACTCATTAGAGCCTGCATTCCAGCATACAAGAGCCGGTATTACTCACATAGAAACGTTGTGGAAGCCTTGAGACGCATTGTAGGCTGCGCCTTCCGCGCCTCCGAGCTCACCGAAGGCGGACGTCGTCTGGTGTATGGGGTCTTGCTGGTACGCCAAACTGCCCCAATGGCTACCATAGATGATGAAAACCGCGAAGGGAAACGCTGCAAGAAGTCAGTACCAACAGTAGGGCAACTATAGACAAAGGCAAACCGTACTGTTACCCAGGATAAACTCGGCGATGCCAGCGAGATTCATGGCTAACGCTCCAAAAAAGTAGTAGTCGGCGCTGATGCCGACCAAGCTCTGCGGAGCGACGGCTCCTTGGAACCCGCACAAGATGAGGATAGTTGAAGTGTATGGGACCAAGAAGCCAATCAGCCCAAGCAGTGTTGGATTGGCGAACCGCTTTGCGAGATCTCCACGACGGGGTGCGGATGGCTGGAAGAAGAGACGCTCGTACTGCTCGGGCGAGAGAGCGACTGTAACCTGGCGACTCAACGGCGCACCATTGCTTGCGATGTTCACACCGTTGTGCTCAGTCATCTCGTGATCTATCTTTGCTGTCTCTGACATGGTGGAAGGTGGCTCTTTGTGTAGATGGTCGTAAAGTCGTGGTCGCAAGATAAGGTGGAAGTTGGCTGTGAGATGGTATTGGAAATGACATCTTCCTGGGCCGCGGCATGATAACTATATCGCGACACGGAGATGGCTCTGATTGACGAGAGACGGCACACGGCTCAGATCTCACACCCTCTCGTCGTCATGGCTCGAACAGACCGAGGTATGTCGCCCGTCTCAGGCAGTGTATCCCCAGGTTTCTCCGCATGTATCTCCACATTTGCTGCAACGGCTGAGCAGAAGACGGGTCGAAGGCCTATCTCCGTCGCAATCCGAAAGCCTGGGTTGCGCTGGTTGGTGGGCGGTGGGCAGAGCGGCAGACTAAGCCTTGTCAAGCGGTGCGAAGCATTACGTTCCGCGCACTCGGCAACGTGGCGCTAGGCAGAGAAGAGGTAACGGGCCGCGCATGACATCACCGTCAACGCCTTGTTACTAGAGGTAGCTAGAATCTACGTCGCAACCTATAGCCTAGAGCTTTTCTAAGTAATTTAAAGTTTACGTACCTTTTCTAAGTAAACTTAGATATTAACCTATTAATAGACTTATACTTTTATAGTATTAAAGCTAGTTATAAAGAATAAAATCTACTACTAGTATACTAAAAAAATAAAACTAATTATTACTACTATTAGTAAACTAATTATAATTTAGTATACTAGTAAAAAAATAAAGATTATTAACTAGTATATTAGTGTCTTAAGCCTAATTTAGTTATCTTTATAGTAAAATAATATTAAAAGATATTAAAAGATATTAAAAGACTTTAAGCTAGTTCTCTTTAGAACTACTAAATAATTTTAATATTAATTTAGTATATATTACTATAGTAATATAGTTATTTTAGTTTATAGTATAATCTTATTTTATACTTACTTATATACCTTTCTTTATATTATAACTAGAAATAACTAGAAATAATATAATATATAGTAATAGAAATACTACTAATAGAACTTACTATATCTATTCTTAGCTATTAATTATAACTTTATCTCTATTTTATAAGTCTTATTTAAAATAACTATAATATATAACTATAGTATTTATTTAAGTAATAGTATTAAGTAAGAGAAGATAAGCTATAAATACTAAATTTTTTATTTTTTATGTCTTATTATTTATACTAAAATAGTACCTTAAGTCTAATTTAGTGTTATTTCTATAGTAAAATAATATTAAAAGATATTAAAAGACGTTAAAAGACTTTAAGCTAGTCTCTTTTAAAACTACTAAATAATTTTAATATTAATTTAGTATATATTACTATAGTAATATAGTTATTTTAGTATAGACTTATTTTATACTTACTTATATAACTTTCTTTATACTATAACTAGAAATAACTAAAAATAATATAATATATAGTAATAGGTACACTACTAATAAAACTAGCTATATTTATTCTCTATTAACTATAATATAACGCTATATTAACTATCTAGACACTTAGTAACTAGTAAAGATAACTACCTACTTAAGAATAATTCTAGATAACTATTATAGCTTTTATCTACTTAACTATAGTAATACTTAAGAGACTATTTATAAATACTTTTTTATCTTTATCTAATTTTTTGTTAAGATAACTAAGAATTTCTTTTAAAGTAGTAATCTATAAAACTATAGTATTATAAATAAGCTTAGAAAGAGATTTTATAGTTAGTACTAGTCTATATATAAAGATGTAAATATAAATAGCTTAGGCTTCTAGCGTATTTATAGTAATAAAATTAATCTAATCTATTTTAATAATAAGCTTAAGTTAGTAGAAGAACTTATATATATTAGTAATAAGAAGTTTCTTAATAGTAAGGCTAATAGAAGAGATAATTAATAGCTTTACTCTAGGTAAATATATATATAAGATAGTAGTAATAAAAGCTTTAATAAAAGTTTTAATAGAAGCTTTAATAAAAGTATTAATAAAGTAGCTCTTTATATATTTTAAAATACTTCTTAGAGCGTCTAAGATATTAGGTATTATATTATAAATAATATCTTATTCTATAGCTACTAGAATAGCCTTTAGAATAGCTTTTCTAATAGTCTCTCTTTTAGTAAATATAAAGTAGCTAATAGTAGCTTCTTAAAAGTAACATAATTTAAAGAATAGTAATTAAAAAATAAGAAAATAACTTAGTTAAGTATTAGTAAGTAAGATAATATAACTAGTAAGAGATTAGTTTTATTCTTATAAGCGCTAAGAAGACTTATAAATTATTTAACTAGCGTAGCGTTTAGTATTAGATTTAAGCTACTTATATTTTTAATTTTTAGTATCTTAATTATTATTATTATTATAGAAATATAAAGAATAGAAAAAGCGCGCTTTTACTAAGAGAGATTTTAGTATATATATTCTAACTATAAAGCTTTAGAATATATTACTTTATTAGTTATAAGCTAATAAGTATATATAATTATATTATAATTCTTTTATAGAGTATTTAGTATTTATAGAATAGCTTCTTAGCTAGCCTAAAAGATTTAGAAGCTTTAACTACTTTAAAAGTAGTAGCACTAAGACTTTAAGCTTTAGTTTACTTAATACTATACTTCTAAAAGTAAGTAAAAGATTTAGTTATACGTTCTTTAGAGTACTAGTAATAGTTCTTACTTCTTTAGAATTAGTAGCTCTTTAAGCTATAAGTATTACTACTTAAGATTTAGATTTCTACTTAATAATTTATACTAAGAATTCTAAAAATAGTACTATATTACTAGAGTATAGCCTACTTTATATATAAAGATAGTAGAGGCTTTATTTTTAGTCTTACTTTATATATAAATTTATAAATATAAATAGTAATTATAATTAATAGCTCTTTTCTAGTTAGCTTATTAATAGAATAATTCTTTATCTAGCTTTTAGAAATATAATAATAGTACCTATAAAATATATTATATATCTTCTTAGTAAGCTTCTTAAAGGTAAGAATAAAAGAAAAAATAATAAAAAGCTCTACTCTAGCTAGATAACTTTTTAAGATTATAGAAATATTAATAGAAATATTAATAGAAATATTAATAGAAATATTTATAGAAATATTAATAGAAATATTAATAGAAATATTAATAGAAATATTAATAGAAATATTAACAGAAATATTAATAGCTCTAGAACGTATATATTTAGAGTAGAAGATCTAGATTATATCTTTTATTATATAAATAGTATTTTATTCTATAGTTACTAGAATAGCTTTTAAAATAGCTTCTCTAATAGTTACTCTTCTAATAGATATAGAGTAGCTTATATAATCTTTATAATAGTAATATAGTTATATAAAAACTAATTAATATAGTAATAATAAAGTAACTTAGTAGAGCTTTTTAGTAAGTAAAGTAATATAACTAGTAAGAGATTAGTTTTATACTTAAAATTATCTAGAAAACTTATAAATTATTTAGAAGTACTAACGTAGTAATATAGTAATATAGTGTTTAGTATTAGATATAAGCTACTTATATTTTTAATCTTTAGAGTTCTAAATATTATTATTATATAAGTATAAAGAATAGAAAAAGTATACTTTTACTAAGATTTTAGTATATATATTCTAACTATAAAGCTTTAGAATATATTACTTACTAGTTATAAGCTAATAAGTTTATATAATTATATTATAATTTTTTTATAAAGTATTTAGTATTAAAATAGCTTTTTAGCTAGTTTAAAAGATTTAGAAGCTTTAACTATTTTAAAAGTAGTAGCGCTAAAACTTTAAGCTTTATCTTACTTAATACTATACCTCTAAGAGTAGATAAAAGATTTAGTTATATAGTTTTTAGAGTACTAGTAATAGTTCTTATCTTTTTAGAATTAGTAGCTCTTTAAGCTATAAGTATTACTACTTAAGATTTAAATTTCTACTTAATAATTAACTAGTATATAAAAAGATATATTCTTATAAGCTTATATTTAAAAATATAACTATAAAGTAAATTAAAAGCTAAGTTTTTAGTTCTACTACTTAAAGTATAGTAGTTAATATATTTAGAAATTAAAGTAGTAAAGTAACTAGTTTTTAAAACTAATATTTTCTTATAGTATAGTATAGAATTTCTAATATAACTTAATATTTATAATAGCTTATAACTAACTAAGTAATAAATTCTAAAGTATTTAAGTTCTAAAATCTTATAGTAGAGTAGTAGAAAAAAAGAGATATTTAAAATGTTATCTTTCTTAAAGCTATATATTACGTTAACTAGACTAGCTAGAACTAAGATTTTTAGTTTTCTAGAAAGCTAAAAACTTTCTCTTTAAGTTAGCTTCTTTAAAATCTTACCTAGTAAGTATATATAAAAAGAAAAGTTATATTAAATATAGAGTAAAAAAAAAACTTAGTTTAATTTAAGTATAACTTTTTAACTAGTGTGTAAAAGGTTCTAAAAAAAGATTACGTAATACTAGCTTATATAATACTTATATAAGTAGAATTTTAACTATAGTTTCTAATCTAAATAATTTTAAAAAGTTAAAAGAGAAAAAAGTATATAAAAAAAAAGTACTAAAATTATATAAGCTTCTGTTAGTCTTATTTTATATATTTATCTTTTTCTTAGTTTTAATTTTCTATTTTCTATATTTTCTTTATATTAGCAGAACTTTTAAAATTTAAAAAATAAGTTTATACTCTATTTTTATAATAACTATCTACTAGTACTATTAGTACTATACTAAAAAATTCTTCTAAGTCTATTATAAACGCTCTATAATATATTAAATAGAAAAAAAATACTTTTACTACTTTTTCTAAGCTTAAACTAAGCTACTTTTTAAAAGTTTTTAAAAAAGCTACTATAGTAGTTAATAAAAGCTTAGAACGTAGTTTTAAAAAAACAAATTAATATACATAAGAAAAGAATAATCTAAACGTTTTTACTAGATCTTTATAATACTTATTAAGAGTAGAGAAATACTCTATTTCTACTATAAAGAAAAAGTAGCTTTTAAATAAAAAAAAGGCTTTATTTAAATTAAAATATATTAAAAAGACTATTAAGAAGATAAAATATATAAACTTTAATAAAGTAAAATTCTTTAGTAATATTTCTATATAGTATAAGTATAGTACTAAGTAAGAATATATTAGAAAGAGACGAAATAAGAGAACTAGGCTATAATAAGTCTCTATAACTAATACTAGTAAGTTTAAAAAAAGTCTAAATAAGCTTAATTATTCTTTAAAAAATCTAATCTTTTTCTAGTTCTTTAGATTATTTTTAGCTAGCTTACTAACTAAGTTAGAGCTTATAATATTACTATCTTAATTTAAAGAGCTATCTAAATAAGTAGAAGATTTAAGTTATATATAACTAAGACTTTATAAAACTTTAGAAGCTTTATAAATATAAAATATATAAAAGAGGTTTTAACTTTTATAGTTAAACCTTTATCTAAAGAAGGTAAGAAAGAATTCTTTAAATTTTAACTTTAAAAAACTATAACTTATTTAATTCTTATTACTAATAAAAAAAATTTAATATTTAAAAAGCTAATATCTTCTTCTATCTAAAGTAAAACTTTTAGTAAAATAAAACTAAGATCTACAAAACTCTAGCTATTTTTTATTAGTTTAGTAGAAATAGAATTTCTCTCTTTAAGTATTCTACTTATAGCTTAAATTTAAATTTTATAAAAAATATTTAAAGTTTACTAAAAAATAAGCTAGTAAAAAAGCCTACTAGCTTCTTAAGTATAAAAGCTAGTAAAAAAGTAGTAAAATTATTTTCTACTACTATTTTAAAAGAGTAAGTAGCTATACTATAAAAATTAATAAATTACTATACTAAAAGCTTACTTAAGTATTATAAAGTAGTAGAAAGTAAAATTATTTTCTACTACTATTTTAAAAGAGTAAGTAGCTATACTATAAAAATTAATAAATTACTATACTAAAAGCTTACTTAAGTATTATAAAGTAGTAGAAAGAGCTAAAAATTAGTATACTAAGTACTAGTTACTAGATTTAGCTAGCTTATAATAGAAAAAGCTTAAAAAGTAACTTCTTAATATAACTATTATAAAAATAAATAGAATAACTTCTAATTTATTTTAGTAATAGATCTAAGTGTATATAATAGTATATTAAAATTTTAGCTAGATTATTACTATAAATAAAAAGATACAGGCTAAAAAGAGTAAAGCTTTTTAGTATATTTAAATACTACTTACTTTATAATAGTTTAAGCTTACTAAGTAAAATCTTAAAGACGCTTACTTAAAGAAATTATTCTAAGCTTTCTAAAATACTAAAAATCTTAGTTCTAGCTAATCTATTTGTCTAGATATATAGCTTTAAAAAAGATAACTTTTTAAATATCTTATTCTTTTTATTACTCTACTATAGTAAATAAAGATATACTTCTAATTAAATACTTTTTATATTCTATTTCTATTTCTATTTCTATATTTATTCTTTTTTTTTATATATAGTATTTAGTAAATTAAAAATTAAAATCTAAAGTAATTCTAGTTAGAATTAGCTACTCTACTTCTTAGCGTAGCTAAGAAGTAGTATTTTAAATTTCTAAAGCGTAAAGCTATATAAGCTTTTAGGCTTATACTAGCTACTTCTTATAAAACTATTTAAGTTTTACTTTACGCTACGCGTAATTATTTTACTTTTATTTAAACTTTTTTTACTTTTATTTAGTATTTAAGCTTACTTATATAAGCGCTTTTATATTATAATATTATACTTTATATACGCGTAATTATTTAAAGTTTTAGTATTCTTTATATATAGTAACTTAATATAAGTATTATATTAACTTACTACTATAGCTTTAAAACGCTAACTATTATAAATATAGTAAGTAGCTTTATAGCTAATAAGTAAGCTACTACTAGTTTACTAATTATAAAGTCTACTTCTATCTTATATTATTTAATCTAAATAGCTTTATAAGTAAAGTAATAAAAATTAATAGAAATATTAATAGTAACGTAAATTAAATATTTATAGCTGTTAGAGCTAGAGATAATTAATAATTAGAGATAATTAAGTATATTGTAATTTTTCTACTATAAAAGAAAGTTAGAATAAAATCTCTAGTTATATACTTAAGAGCTAAGCAATTACATGTCTATAATTAAGTAATTATAACTACTCTCTAACTTTAATATACTCTCTAGAGTAGTAAGAGTATTAATCTACTCTACTAAAATTAATTCTATTAAATCTACTATAATTAGTATACTTTAGCAGAGTCTAGGCTTAAGAATCTAGAGCGTAGTAGTAGGTTGTAGCCTAATTAAGCGTTTAATTATACTTAACACTAATAGTAGTAAGCTCTTACTTATTTAAATAAGGCTTAATAGCCTAGAAATTAACTCTATTAGTTTAGAAATTACTTTATAATAGCTTAGAATGTAGCTAATAGCTATAAAAATCTAGGCATCTAACTAGTAAAAGATAATTCTAATAGTAAGATCTAGGCTTCTAATCTCTTCTAAGTAAAGTTTATAGCGTAATTAATAGCTTAATAAGCTATACTAGCTTTTTATATAAGTACGTGCTTAGGCTAAAATTAGAGACTTTATAATAATAAGTTCTCTAATTCTTCTTTTTTTTACTATAATTATCTACTTTTATATTATTAAGACGCTTAAGCTAATAAGCTAATAAGCTACTTATCTAATTAACTTATCTACTTAAGATTCTTAGCTTTTAAGCCTTAGCGCTCTTAAGCTCTACGCTTAATTCTCTACTCTACTTAATATACTACTCTACTTACTTTTCTATTCTCTCTATTACTATAGTAAGTTCTTACTCTTATACCTAAATTAATAGCTAACTATTATAATTTAGTTTAATAATCTAACTTCTAACTCTAACTCTAGCTATAAGCGTTAGCGCTTTAGCTTCTACTATAATAGCGTTCTACACTCTAATTATAATACTCTTAGTAGTAGTAATTATAATATATAAGCTAGTACTTAGCGTAATAGCGCTTAGTGTAATAGCGCTCTACTTAATAGCGCTCTATAGTTAAGCGCTTAACTTCTTTACTATACTTAACTTAAAGATACTACTACTTAAATTCTACCTTTCTCTTCTAGAATAATAGTAGCTAATAGCCTATTCTCTAGTAGCTTTATATAAAGTAAATAGGCTTCTAATACTTAACTATCTTAGAGCTTTATAAATTCTAATAATTAACTAAGTTAGAGCTTTAAGATAACTAGTAGTTTTAGTAATAATAACCTCTATAAGAATTATAAGTAATTAGAGTTATACGCTAAGCGTGCCTACTTAGATTATAAGGCTCTTTAGTTTAATAACCTTAATAACTAGAATATCTAAGAGACTATTAAGTCTATTTCTAAGAGTAGTATCTTTATTACTAATAATACTTTCTAGACTTAGAATTTAGGCCTTTAGTAATCTAACTATGTTAAGAACTAAGGCGCTTAAGATTAAGAGAAGTAAGCGTCTCTAAGTAATAGTTATAGTTATAGTTACTTTTATAAAAAGTCTAAGAGTAAGACTTTTATATCTAAGACTCTTCTAGATTATCTATATCTAACGTATACTAGTTATTAGCGTAAGTAAGTTAGAGTATTATCTAACTATAATACTTCTTAACTTTCTAAGTATAAGTATTATATTTATTAGTAGCTTCTTAATAATATTTAGAAGGCTAATTATTTTAAGTAACTTTATTAAGTTACGTGTTATTTATTCTATAACTTTTATAACTATTATACTACTAATTAAAATCTATATAATTACTTTATAAGCTTAGTAGATTACTATAGTTCTAAAGTAAGTTTATAATTTTCTTCTTTTTAGTTTTTTTTAATCTTTTACTAACTTAATAATAGCGCTAGAGCTCTAAGAACGCTATTAAGTATTATAAGTAGCTCTACTAAAATCTCTACACTTATAAGAAGTAGAAGAAAAAAGCTAAGAGTAGTTCTAAGACACTAGCTAAATTATTAAGTAGAACTTCTAAGTTCTTAGATAAGAAGAGCTTAAAAAGTACTTTACCTATAACTTCTTAAGACTCTAATTAATATAGTACTTATAGTAAGTTTATAATACTAAGTAAAAGAATAAAAGAAATTAATATAGGTAGTAGTTAAATACTTCTACTTATAATTTCTACTTAGAGTTATCTATCTATAGCCTTTAATCTAACACTATAATACTTAGGCTATTATTATTAGAGCTTATTCTAGTAGCTACTACTACTAACTTTCTAGACGTAGGCTTTTTAATTTAGAAATTAGCTACTATAGAATTAGTAGTAGAATTAGTATAGTTATTATTAGTTTTAGTAGTATAACTACTAGTCTTAGTAGCGTAATTATTAGTCTTAGCTACATAATAATTATTTTTATTATTATAATTCTTAGCTATATAGTTACTAGTCTAATAGCTCTATATCTAGTATTATAAGTAATAGGTTCTATTACTATACTTAGCGTTAGCTAGCTAAGGCTAAGCACGTAAAGGCGCTACTACGTACTAAGTATAATTAGATATAGCTTAAGATTTATATATAGACTTAAGCTACTAAGACTACTTATCTATAAGCTTAGGTTAAGAACTTTAAAAATAGCTAGAATAGTAAGCTAGCCTTAAATAAAAGTAACTATAAAAGTTATAATTAGAAAGATTAGCGCTATAGTAGTTAGTAAGTAGGTAGCTATATAAGTTAGTCTAGTAGAAAAGTTTAGTAATTTATCTACTTTATACTTACGTTAATTATTAGTAATTACTTCTCTATAACTAGGCGCTAGTTAGAGTAACTAAGATCTAGCTTAAGTATAATTAATCTTTATAGTAGTAGTTTAAATAAAAATCTCTTTACTCTATCTACTTTTTAAGAATTAAATATTATAAATCTTATAAGTTAAGTAGCTATTTAAACTTCTTAAACTATTATTAAGTAAGTAATTTAGTTAATCTATCTACAGGTATAATTATAGTTTCTAAATACTTAATCTTAAATAATCTTTTAGTATATTTCTACTACAGCTATATATTCTAGATATTAATATACTTAAGCTAAGTATTAATATACTTATTCTTTCTAATAACTAGCCTAATTATCTACTAATTATTATACTAAATAGTCTAAAGTTCTCTAAGATTAAGCGCTAGCTTTTTAAGAAAGCGCCTAAGCGCTATAGCTTTCTTAGTAGTATACTTAAGAGCTAGCAGCTCTACTTCTATAGTAGAAGTAGTAACTATACTCTATCTTATAGCTTTCTAAAAGATTACGCCTTTATATAATATAGTAATATATCTATAAGATAATTAGTAGATCTCTAAATTATTAGTAAAGAATGCGTTTCTAGTAATTATTAGATTAGGCCTATTATAGTTACTATACTAGATTATATTAAAATAAGTATAGTAGAGATATATAATTACTTACTCTATAGCCTTCTTATACTTATTACTTAAGTTTATAAGAAAGTATAAAAGCTTTAAGATAGTATACACTATATTTAGTTAGAGTATAATTACTATATAAAGTATAGAGCTAACTATTTTCTAGTATCTCTTAATTTTAGGCTTAGTTACTTTTCTAGTATTCTTAATTAGCTTCTCTAATAGTAGAGGCGTTAGTAAAAAAGATTTATCTCTAAGCTTAAACTTCTTAAGTATCTTATCTATATATATATTATAAATAAGTATAATTATCTTTAGATATTAGTCTCTAATTATATAAATACCTAGAAACTACTCTATATCTCTCTAATCTTAGATCTTATACTTACTAGAGATCTTAGCCTATATAGCTATTACGTATTACTTTATACTTTTATAATAAAGTAGTAAAATATTATTAATATAGAAGAGAATAAGAATTTTATATTCTTAATTAAAGAAAAGATAGAGCTCTTCTTAAGAAGCTATTATACTAATAGCTCTTAGCGTTTCTAAGAACTTCTTATACTATAATAGTAGAGAGTCTTATAATCTATAGAGCGCGTAGTTAAGCTATATATATAATTCTAGCTTTCTAAAGCTATCTAGTATCTTATAGATTACTAGGTTCTCTACTATAATCTTTACGTTAAGAAACGCTTCTATAATATTAAACTATTTAATCTTTAGATTACTCTAGGTAGTAATTACTATTATAGTATAGAAGAACTTTATAGTAAGTGTTACTATATAAGTAGAGTTAATTAAGTTCTTTTTCTAAAAATTACTATAAACTATAATTTAAGCTTTATATTTAAAAAGATAGCTATTCTAATTATACTTATAAGTCTATACCTATTTTAATAGAAGTAGCTAATCTTAGACTTATAACCTATAAATTTCTATCTAGGTTCTCTTCTTACTTAGCTAATTAATCTCTCTCTTAGAGGTATCTTTAAAGAGCGTACGTATTAAATACTAGATTAGTTATTTCTATAATCTAGGTAGCTTTTAAAAATTATTATAGTATTAGTAAGTAGCTTTTAGCTTATACTTACTAAGTGTAGTAGCTATAATAATAGAGTTTATAGTCTTATAGCTAGCTTAATTATTCTAGTCTTTTTAAAGACTAGAGAAGTAGGTCTTATAAAAGTTAATCTAAGCTTACTTATTAACTAAGCCTATAATTACTATATTTATACTACCTACGCTACTATCTTCTAGTTAATTACTAGGCTAAGTAGGCTTTTTACTCTTACTCTTTAGGCGTCTTAATAGTTAATAGACGTTTATAGAAAGAGAGCGCTTAGGCTCTTTACTTATAACTTTTCTACTATAGTATATTCTAGAGAATTTAGCTATTAGCTAATTCTATAGCTATATTAATTATTAAGAAAAGGCTACTAATTTAGATAGCCTACTTCTTAGTCTTTTTAGCGCTTGCTCTAGTTAAGCTAGTTTTTTATCTATTTCTATAGAACTAAAGTCTATTATAATAGACTTAATAAATAGAGTTAGATTTTTTAATTTATGTATAGAAGGCTCTCTACTTCTAGACTCTAATAGATTAGCTTTCTTAGGCGTATACACTACTCTTTAACTATTAGAAACTCTATAATTACTTTAATTATCTATCTCTAAAATCTTACGCTTAGACGTAGGTTCTAGAGTAGTAAGCCTAGTAGAAAGCTACTAATTATTAGAAATTTCTAATAAAATACTAGCCTTATATTCTATCTCTATTAAATTAATAGAGCCTTAATTATGTTTAATAGGTAGACTAACCTTATTACTTTAATTATAGCTTATATTACTTTTAAGATCTTACTTAGTAGTTAATAGCTTTACTATACTTACTATTTAATTAATAAAAAGAATATTAAACTTCTCTATAGAATTAATAAGCTTACTATTATTAAGTATTTTAACTTACTTAAGTGCTTAATCTCTAGTTAGCTTCTCTTTACGCTTACTTTAATAGAACTTCTACTTATTAAAGGTAATATTATAAGTTATAATTACTTAATTAATTACTAGTATCTATATATAATATATATTAGAAGCTTAATAGCTAATAAAATATTCTATATAGCTATAAGGCTTAACTTTAAAGTCTTAATAGTGCTTTCTAGCTACGCAATTACTATTAAGTAGATACGCTTAATAGCTATAAGTATAGATTCTACTCTAATCTAGGTAAAGATTAGTAGCCTAGTACCTAATCTTAGATAGCTAATAGTATTAGAAATACTTCTTAAACTATTTATATAATATCTAATCTAGAGATTAATAGCTATAAAGCTATAATAGACTTATTTTATAGAGTTAAGCTACTATATTTATATTAAAGTTAGAGAGTAGTTATAATTACTTAATTACAGACACGTAATTACTTAGCTCTTAAGTATATAGCTAGAGATTTTATTCTAACTTTCTTTTATAGTAGATTAATTATAATATACTTAATTATCTCTAATTATTAATTGTCTCTAGCTCTAATAGTTATAAGCCTAGCTACTTAATTATAGAACTAATTTCTACTATGTATTAAAGCTTACTAGAAGATAGATTAGTTAATTTTATTTCTACTCTACTCTCTCTAAACGTTCTACAATTAGAACTTCTTCTACGTAATTACTTACTTACTATCTACCTTTCTATATTACTATATTAATTCTACGCTCTAACTCTATAAATATAAGTAATTATAATATAGCTATTATAGCTATAGGTGTACTTCTTAAGAAGTAATCTAACTAAAATACTTAGTTTACACTTCTTAAGCAACACTATAATAAGAAGAGTATTTAGAAAGAGATTAATTCTAATCTTTTAGATATTAAATATATAGATACTTAGAAGCCTAAGTTCTCTAACCTTCTAGTTCTAGAGCTTATAGCTTTAGCTTCTCTTCTTATAGAGCTAACTAAGAATTAAAAGAATAAGTATAATAAAGCTACTTATAAGTATAATACTCTCTTATAAGATTATAATTATAAGACTAAAAATAGTACTACGCTTATAGTCTACTAGAACTATAAGTTTAAGTAGTAGCTAAGAAAGAGCAAGAAGATTAATAATATTAAGAACTAGATTATATATACTATTACGCTAGATTACTTATTACTTATAACTATAAGTAATAATAGAAGAATAGTCTAGTCTCTTATAAAGACTCTTAAGACTACGCTTACTTCTACTAATTAGACTATATAATATATAGTTTATATAAAGTATTATACTTATTTTAAGAAGACTTAAAGAAGTACTACTAAGAAGTAGTTTACTAACTAGTTAATACTTTACTAGAAAGTAAAGATCTTTAAGCTCTTAGAGGTTAAAGAACTTTTTATAATTACTAACTTTCTTACTATAGTTAAGAAGTTTAACTCTAAGTAGACTTACTAGTAGTAATATAATTAATTATTTACTATAGCTCTTAGAAAGAATACGTTAAGCCTTAATAATCTTAGTAAGATATTTAGCGTTATTCTTTAGAAGATATTAATTACTACTAGAAAGAGAAAAGCTAATATAATCTTTAACGCTATTATAAGTTAACTCTCTACTTCTACTAAGTTAGGTAAGAAGTAGTTAAGCTTACTGCCTAAGCCTTATCTCTATAAACCTAATACAAAGTATAAGTAGAAGCCTATCTTATATTACTAATTATAGATAGTAATTACTAGATCTAGGCTACTAAGCGTTCTACTAATAGAACTCTTAGCTTAAGATAAGTAAAAGATCTAGAAGCGCTATTATAAAGAGAAGTAGAGTAGTTTATATAAGAAAATTAAGTAATCTAGCTAGAAAATAAGCGCTCTAGCTAGTAAGTACTTTAGTAATATAGTCTTAATAATTATTTACTCTAAGAAGCTAATTACTAAGTTTAGGCCTTCTATCTTTAGTATAAGATTTAAGCCTTATGTACTCTTAGCTAGTATAATTCTTAATAGTAGAGCTATAGTCTACTTAGTTAATAATAAGGCCTTAATTAAGCCTAGTTTCTTTATTAAGACTAATAGAAAAATAGTTAAAATAGGTAGCTAAATTCTTCTAGTAATTAGTATTAGTAATTGCGTACTTTATCTTATTCTTAGTACCTCTAAAGAATCTAAAAAGGCTAATCTTACGCTTACTAGCGTTAAGATTATCTCTAGTTTCTATACTAATATTATTTTAGAGAAGCTTCTTAGAAATAGTAGTATATAGTATATAGGCTATAATTATATAATTAGAATAGGCACGCTAAAGGCGTCTATTATTCTTATAACTTTTAAGTATAGATTTAACCTCTTATTTATTAAATACAACTCTTCTATCTATTCTTCTAATTCTATTATTATAAATACTATTACCTACTTATAAGTTCTATAAATACGCACTAGTAACACTAATCTTTAGTACTAAAGATCTAGCTACCTAGGTAAGTAAGCTCTTAAGGCTCTTATAAAAGCTACCTAAAATATAAAGATTATAGATATATAGCGTAGTAAGTATAATAATTACGCTACTATCTATATATCTTAAAGAATCTCTTATTAGCTTTATAAGCTATTACTACGTTCTTTCTTTAGAGTATTATAGAACCTATTTAACTTCTTTATAAGCTATACGCTTAATAAATAGGCCTTAATTATTAAGAAAAATTATTTAGGCAAGCTATATAATTATAATCTAAAGAATAAAACGCTAAACTCTATAATAGAAGTTATTATAAGCTTTATAGCTATAGTTAAGCGCTGCTATTAGTAGAAGATTATAGAAATCTATTAGAATAATAATACTATAATATTACCTTAGAGAGAGTACTTAAGATATAAGAAATAGGCTAAAGAAAAGAGAATTGTAATTATAACGCTTCTACTATATATCTATAAGCCTAATAGCTCTATAGAGAGAGCTAGCTAAGAGCTTATTACTAAGTTAATTAAAATACGCATAAGCGCTAATCTTCTAGCTAGGCTCTAGCTAGTAATTATAAATGTAGTAGCTTAACTCTATAGAATAAGTCTATTATAGCTTTATAGCTATTAATCTCTAGATTAGATATTATATAAATAGTTTAGAAAGTATTTCTAATATTATTAGCTACTTAAGATTAGGCACTAAGCTACTAATCTTTGCCTAAATTAGAGTAGAATCTATACTTACAGCTATTAAGCGTATCTACTTAATAGTAATTGCGTAGCTAGAAAGCACTATTAAAACTTTAAAGTTAAGCCTTATAGCTATATAAAATATCTTATTAGCTATTAAGCTTCTAATATATATTATATATAGATACTAGTAATTAATTAGGTAATTATAACTTATAACGTTACCTTTAATAAGTAGAAGTTCTATTAAGGTAAGCGTAAAGAGAAGCTAACTAGAGATTAAGTAATTAAGTAGGTTAAAATACTTAATAATAGTAAGCTTATTAATTCTATAGAGAAGTTTAATATTCTTTTTATTAATTAAATAGTAAGCATAGTAGAGCTATTAACTACTAAGCAAGATTTTAGAGGTAACGTAGGCTATAATTAAAGTAATAAGGTTAGCCTACCTATTAAATATAATTAAAGCTCTATTAATTTAATAGAGATAGAGTATAAGGCTAGTGTTCTATTAGAAATTTCTAATAATTAGTAGCTTTCTACTAGGCTTACTATCTTAGAACCTATGCCTAAGTGTAAGATTTTAGAGATAGGCAATTAAAGTAATTATAAAGTTTCTAATAGTTAAAGAGTAGTATATACGCCTAAGAGAGCTAACCTATTAGAGCCTAGAGGTAAAGAGTCTTTTATATATAGATTAGAAGATCTAATTCTATTTATTAAGTTTATTATAATAGACTCTAGTTTTATAGAAATAAATAAGAGACTAGCTTAACTAGAGTAAGCGCTAAAAAGACTAAGAGGTAGACTACTTAAATTAGCAGCCTCTTCTTAATAATTAATATAGCTATAGAATTAGCTAATAGCTAAATTCTCTAGAACGCGCTATAGTAGAAGAGTTATAGATAAAGAGTCTAAGCGCTCTCTTTTTATAAATGTCTATTAACTATTAAGACGCCTAAAAGGTAAGAGTAAATAGCCTACTTAGCTTAGTAATTAACTAGAGAGTAATAGCGTAGATAGCGTAAATATAGTAATTATAGGCTTAGTTAATAAGTAAGCCTAGATTAACTTTTATAAAATCTACCTTTCTAGTCTTTAAAAAGACTAAAATAATTAAGCTAGCTATAAGACTATAAACTCTATTATTATAGCTACTACGCTTAGTAAGTATAAGCTAAAAGCTACTTACTAATACTATAACAATCTCTAAGAGCTGCCTAGATTATAGAAACAACTAATCTAGTATCTAATGCGCACGCTCTTTAAAAATACTTCTAAGAAGAAGATTAATTAGCTAAGTAAGAAGAAGACCTAGATAGAAATCTATAGATTAAAAGCTTAAGATTAGCTACTTCTATTAAAATAGATATAGACTTATAAGTATAATTAAAATAGCTATCTTCTTAAATGTAAAGCTTAAATTATAGTTTATAGTAATTTCTAGAAAAAGAACTTAATTAATATAACTTATATAGTAATACTTACTATAAAGTTCTTCTACGCTATAATAGTAATTACTACCTAAGGTAATCTAGAGATTAAATAGTTTAATATTATAGAAGCGTTTCTTAACGTAAAGATTATAGTAAAGAACCTAGTAATCTATAAGATACTAGATAGCTTTAGAAAGCTAGAATTATGCGTATAGCTTAACTACGCGCTCTATAGATTATAAAACTCTCTACTATTATAGTATAAGAAGTTCTTAGAAACGCTAAGAGCTATTAGTATAATAGCTTTTTAAGAAAAGCCTTATCTCTTCTTTAATTAAGAACGTAAGATTCTTATTCTCTTTTATATTAATAATATTTTATTACTTTATTATAAAGATATAAAGTAATAAGTAATAGCTATATAGGCCTAGATCTCTAGTAAATATAAGATCTAAGATTAGAGAGATATAGAGTAGTTTCTAGGTATTTATATAATTAGAGACTAATATCTAAAGATAATTATACTTATTTATAATATATATATAGATAAGATACTTAAGAAGTTTAAGCTTAAAGATAGATTTTTTTCTCTAACGCCTCTACTATTAGAGAAGCTAATTAAGAATACTAGAGAAGTAACTAAGCCTAAGATTAAAAGATACTAGAAAATAGTTAGCTCTATGCTTTATATAGTAATTATGCTCTAACTAGATATAGTGTATACTACCTTAAAGCTCTTACACTTTCTTATAAATCTAAGTAATAAGTATAAAAAGGCTATAAAGTAAGTAATTATATATCTTTATTATACTTGCTATAATATAATCTAGTATAGTAACTATAATAGACCTAATCTAATAATTACTAAAAACGCATTCTTTACTAATAATCTAGAAACTTACTAATTATTTTATAGCTATATTACTATATTATATAAAAATGTAATTTTTTAGAAAGCTATAAAGTAAAGTATAGTTACTACCTCTACTATAGAAGTAGAGCTGCTTACTCTTAAGTATACTACTAAAAAAGCTATAGCGCTTAGGCGCTTTCTTAAAAAGCTAGCGCTTAATCTTAGAGAACTTTAGACTATTTAGTATAATAATTAGTAGATAATTAAGCTAGTTATTAAAAAGAATAAGTGTATTAATACTTAGCTTAGGTATATTAATATCTAGAATATATAGCTATAGTAGAAATATGCTAAAGAATTATTTAAGGTTAAGTATTTAGAGACTATAATTATACTTATAGATAGATTAACTAAATTACTTACCTAATAATAGTTTAAGAAGTTTAAATAGCTACTTAACTTATAAGATTTATAATATTTAATTCTTAAGAAGTAGATAGAGTAGAGAGATTTTTATTTAGGCTACTACTATAAAGATTAATTATATCTAAGCTAGATCTTAGTTACTCTAACTAGCGTCTAGTTATAAAAAAGTAATTATTAATAATTAACGTAAGCATAAAGTAGATAAATTACTAAACTTTTCTACTAGACTAACCTATATAGCTATCTACTTACTAACTACTATAGCGCTAATTTCTCTAATTATAACTCTTATATTTACTCTTATTAAAGGCTAGCTTACTATTCTAGCTATTTTTAAAGTTCTTAACCTAAGCTTATAAATAAGTAGTCTTAGCAGCTTAAGTCTATATATAAATTTTAAGCTATATCTAATTATACTTAGTATATAGTAGCGCCTTTGCGTACTTAGCCTTAGCTAGCTAACGCTAAGCATAGTAATAGAACCTATTACTTATAATACTAGATATAGAGCTATTAGACTAGCAACTATATAGCTAAGAATTATAATAATAGAAATAATTATTACGTAGCTAAGACTAATAATTATACTACTAAGACTAGTAGTTATACTACTAAGACTAATAATAACTATACTAATTCTACTACTAATTCTATAGTAGCTAATTTCTAAATTAAGAAGCCTATAGCTAGAAA